>NC_081447.1:1782024-1804318 GCF_007210705.1 Tigriopus californicus
AATTTGACAAGCGACCGAGAAAGAGCGCCATAATGATGATAGTAGTGAAGTACTGGAGTGGCTGCACTGGAAGAAGTAGTAGTGGATGTCACTGTAGTACCACTACTACATCAGATGCTATTTCTATCGCTGCCGTGGTCGCCAGAACGCAGGAGTGGTAGAGATGATGATGGTGGTGGTGGTGGTGGTAGTGGTGGTGGTGATGGTGGTGGTGGTGCTTCAGTGCGCTAAACCAATGGTGGTGTTAGCTCTGTGGTTGGTGTAAGATCTTGTGACTAATGTGCGGCAACACTCGGAACTCGCCATGCGAACTCTTTGGATGGTTTTTGATCCAGGGACTTTTGATCCTCTTTTGGGCGCAGGAGAGATGCAATTTCTCCTCAGCCAACTTTTGGTGAAGCCACCATCCATTTTCCAAGGAAAAGCTTCGAAAAGAGTGTGTATGAGTGTGGACTTTGGAGGGGTCGACCAAAGGGGGAGCAGAGAGCCGCGGATTCCTCTAATAAGGTGCCAGCCAGTCAACCGTTGTTGCGCGTGGTTCATTGAACCAAATTCCTGAACTCGCAACCGATGAATCATGGCACCTCATCTCGGATACAATGCCAGACTGGGCTTTGAAAGAGCAAAAAGATGCGCGACGACCCACCAACATTTGAATAGCACTTCTTTTTTTCTATCTTACATAGTGATTTTTGAGTCGCTCCTAGCCACCAACCGGCTCACCAATGCCTTTTTGTATACCTTCGCTCCTCCGTTCCCTACATTGGGCTTTGCATTGGAGTGATTGACTTCATTTTCAATAGAGATGAGTGCCAGAGCACCTAGTAAAACATCCAGCCAGAGAGATTCCTAGAGCAGTTAAAGCTCTCATCTATAGTGCTCATGTCAGCACAGATCGCAATGGGTCCTAAGATACTTAACGAGGCTTCAAAGGCACAGAAGCTTTGGCGAGTAGTAGATGTCCGGTTCTAAAGACGGAATAATTGTCCTCGCAAGGACGCTTCCACTTTCCTACAATGGGATTTATTGGATTTGGGCGTTGAAAAGCGATTCAATAGACCAGAGAGAGTGTGTGTCTTTTTAGAAGGGCTCGAGGATGAGGAAACCCCGATTAACGGTCGATAAACCAGTCAGCCACGTATGGACCAACTTATAATAGCATTATGTCGCTCCTGAAATGGAAACCTCGTCTTGAAAGGGGACGGGATCTCGAGTTTTAAACACCTCATTTCATTGTTGGAGCCAACGATCCACGATATTAATTAACTGTAAGCTTGGTAGAGTGTTCCTTAAACGTTGGCTCCTCTAGTGTTTGCTCACGTTCATCCGTACTATACTCGGATTGCCAAGCAGAGAGGGGAGCAAGAGGAGCAAGAGAAGGAGGAGGAGACAGGAAAGAGATGCATTTCTTGATTATATGGTGAATATTGGGATCATTAGTCAGTCGACCGACCAGATTTAGGGCAAGGCTATCGCTCTTTTGTTGGAATTGGTGGTAAGAACCGTGAATAATAACCAGAGCGGTGTAAACGGAGGAGCACTTGAATTTCTGGCCTCTGCCCTGGCTTCTTCTTCTTCTCCATCTTGTTCTTCTTCTTCTTCCTCTCCTTCACGCTCTTCTTCGCTCGTCTTGCTTGGCTTGCTCCTCTTTCAGTCGGGGTTCATTTGAAAAGTTACCCGTCGTATTTAATATCAGGGCCGTGTTCCTCCGGTGATTTGGGATCGTCTCTCCGGGTATTTTTCGTCCTGACTCCTCGCCTCTCTCTAAGTCATTCAGGGTGAAATGCCGAGATGTTGGGTTTGGTGTGGTCCATTGAGAAGTCCTTGGTGGCCACCAACGGGGATAGATTCTTCTCCTTCTTCGTTCTAATGGTCTTAGGCAATTAAAGGGCGGCTCTCCATCAAATGATGTCTCCGTCCCTCCTACTCGCCAAAAGAAAGAACGAGAGAAAGAAAGAACCCAGGAGAGGAGAGGGACTGGATTTCCATTTGCCAAGAGAGGAATCAAGTTCTGCATACAATTAGAGAGGGGGACGGACACCGAGCGAGCAGCACAACTTGGAGGGACAGAGAGGAGCTCTCTTGATGTTTCCCTGGATTACCTTGCCAAACGTCGAGATCCCTCATTGAACCAAGATTATACTACCCACATACAGGAGTTCGGTCTATTCCTAGCTGGCACTCGTCATTCAGGGAAATTTCCATGAAAAAATACGGGCTTCAGTAGCTCTAGCCATACTAGTTACTATGTAGTAGTTCCAGGACCGAGGACAGAGGACCGAGAACGGAGGACAGGCAACGGGTGAGTGGGCCAGTGATGGATTAACCCATTAACTGTGGAACATTGAAACTTAAGCAACTATCTGTTTCCGCCCTGGCGTTTTCCCTCAAAGTCCGAGCTTGCAATTACACTCACAAAATAGCTTTCATCACGAACTGTGTCATCTAATGGGTTTATTGGCTCTTCTACTCCATTTTCTCTCTCTCTCTCTCTCTCTCTCTCTCTCTTTCTCTCTCGCGGCCACCAAAGTGCTTTCCCCTGTACGATGGTGAAGCGCTTAATTCCGCCCGCCCCTTTGAAAGGTTAGTAGAGGCAATAGGCATGCAAGCCAGACAAAAACCGATCCATTCGTACAGCAATAATCATCATCATAATCATACTTGTACCAATGCCTCCTACCTCGCCAGGGTTTCTTCTGGCCTTAAAGCATTCAGCCATTTCTTTCGGTTTCCTTTCGCTTCTATGTACTTGAAGACACAAGCCTACCTACCACCAAGACGGCAGGACGACAAGGTGGTGGTATACCAACAAGTAGTAGACCTAGTCGGCAAGCAAATAGATTTTCACATTCAACCCAAGTAGAAGCACCAATAAGTGGAATGCTAAATAGTCAAGTAGGTAATGGTGTTTGGTCGGGTGGTCTAAATCGATATTTGTGCTGAACAGTTGTCGGCAAAACAGCTCGGGGAACACCAAACTCCTTTTTGCCTAATAAATTATGCATGGTTTTTGACTTAAAGCCCTGACACAGGTTTGACGGGGGAAAAGAGAAGAGATGGCTTGGGAAAGAGTGAAAGAGGTTTTTTTTGCACCAGGTCGGGCTGCCAAAACACTATTACGAACACTTTGGGAAAGAAAGGTCTTTGAAATGAACAAAATTCTTGAGCTCGAGAAGAAGAAGGGATGAGCAATTGTTGGTTGTGCGGACGGAATGAAAGAGGTTTTTCTCCTACTTTGGCCTCTCCTTCGTCTTCTTTTTCTCGACCCTCATGGACGAAAGTACCTATGACTACTTTGAATTCGCCTAGTTTACGTACGTACATACGTACTATTTCGAGGGCGACGACCTTCGAAAGTGTCAGTGGTGCGACTAATGGGCTCTCCCGCTTGAGATTACCCTGCCCTGCGAAATGATCCTGGGCTATTTCGAATTCACTAGCACCCCGATAAATTTGACATCTTATTTGAATAATTGCCCATGGAGACCTGGCTCAGAAAAGGGGAAGAAAACGAGAACGAGATGTGCTAAAAGGCCACCTCCAACTCGAATGCCCACTCCTTTGCCATTTTCAACCACCGCGACCACCGCCACTAATAGAAAGTGTCTCCCTCTTTTTATGGCATCCGCCCATGGTTTGTGTATTGAAGTAGTAGTAGTAGTAGTAGTAGTAGTAGTAGTAGTAGTAGTGTGTGTAGCAGTAGTACTAGAACTAGCAATAGTAGTAGTGGTGGTGTTGGTGGTAGGTCCGTAAGTACTAGGAGTTTTGGAAGCACAAGAAGAAGAAAAAGTGGACATGGCCACGGAGTTGGGCCAAGAAGTGCACTTCAAGCCGGGACAATGGGTCAAAAGCTCCCAAGAGAGAAGTAGCGATAAGATGGTCTCTTTCACAACGCCTTGGGAAGAGATCTAGGGAGACAGGCGTCCGCCATAAAAAGGCTTCCAAAACCGCTCAGTGAAAATTGATAGCTCCCACCAAGCACTTTAGGCATTAAAACCCAGCTACGTACGTACATCGGGAGGAGACTTTATTTCACCCACCACTACTACCACCACCACCACCACCACCATCGGAACAATGGATAGAGTGACCACTTGCCGAGGACTGGAAAATGAGCAGAGTAGAGCAGTTTGTGGATCCATTGGACAAGCCACGGAATGAGACTGTTCCAAAGGGTGAAACATGGAGGATACTTGGAACTACCAGTGTTCATCTCTGCTGAGGGAGTGCATAATATGGCTGGCGATTGGGTGGGAACTTTTACGACGGTGGAATCCGACAACACCAGCTTCAAGTGGCTTCTTTCATCTGGACAAGTAAAACGACATCTCAGCTCTTTTTAGCACCATGTACGTACTAGTTTCGTGCACGGACCATATCAACCAAAATTTAAAAGTGGCCATGATGCAAGGATATCCTCAAGGTTTGAATTATGTTGATCTGGACATGGCTTCTAAATGCGGGCGAATAAATTGATTATCGAATAAAAACTCACAATCTTTCATGAAACTGTTGTCGACCTATTCCAGCTTCATTGAAATCGACATTTCGACTATCCTTATTCTCGGCCAGGATAAATGGGTACAGGGTACCCGTTTCGATTTCATCCAATCATGCCAGCAAACCAAAAAGATACAAGATGCAATCAGCGTGTCTGAATGGCTTGATTCGGAACTTGAAGTAGAAATTTGATTCCTTTCTATGGTGGCTGGTGGTTGGGGATATCGAATGGGAGTAATCGCTTGCCAACTCTAAATATTACCATCCAGCCGCTCATAAAGATCAAGTTTATTTTGACTCAACCCCATGTCTACAGCAGGCCATCTTCGAGTTCGGCACAGGGCGTTATGGAACGCCCTGTTTTTTTGTGGCCCTTCTTGACTTCCAATCGTTCGCAGTCAAAGAGAGGCTAAAGTAAGGCCAGGAAAGAGCCCCCTTTGTTTCGATTCGCTTCCAAGCCCGTCAGGATCCAAAAAGAAGACGGCCAACCTGCGACCCATTTAAATTCCCAAATTACCCCTAATCAATCCTTAATGAACTCCCAGGGAAAAAAGTCAACAAGGGCAAGTTTTTCCTCGAAGTTTTAGCCACCAATTAAAACCCAACCCGACTTGCTTTTAGAACACTGAAACTTGGGAGCATTACTTACTGCTCGTCTAGCCCTCAAGAACCAATCCGCGATTGTTACTTTTCAAATTAATTCCTGCACGGAAAGCCTGTTCCATCTAAGTCACTCACTGTCCCTCGTCTACTATCGTATGCTCAGTGCAAAACGTTTTGAAGGAGCGAACTTGTAAATTCCCCTCAGATTGAACCATTAAGTCGTTTCCAAGCAACCCTTTGATTTACTTTGGGTAGCACACAACCTTGCCAATGGATTATTATTGCGCGACAGAAAAGCATCATTAACCAGACTTGTCATTAGCAGTTTCCTTCCTGATTCGTCGATCGGTCTCTGCCCTTCAATTCGGATATCTAGATTCTTGCGGGGATGACCTCGGTGGCCGTTATTAGAACAGCCTTGACAACATGGAGGTAATCCATTCACTCTGTCGATTTGAATTAGAATCATGAAGCAGAAGGAAATCCCGCCCATAGCATAGAGGAGGATGACTTCAGATCTAGATGTCTGTCAGCCGTTTTCACCAACTCGGAAAGGATCGCGTTTTTGCCACTTCTCGACTCATTATTGGAATCATATATCACCCAGCCCACATTTTGTTTCCCTTCTCCTTGACGGCTTTGAGTGAATCAAAGTCTCTTTTCTTAGGGAAGAATATTCCATTTTAGTAACGAGGTTATTCTTAGTGCAACGAGGTGAGGAATGGAGATTTGAACATACGTTTCACAGGAAGCAGCTTCAATCTGATAAACCTTTTGACGGTGAAGATGTTGTCCGAGGACTGGAATGCAACTCGCTTTAATGAGACGCTCTCCTCGTGGACTATTTTCTTTATTGTCAGTGTGCAACGATCGGATCTGAATAGTCATTAAAAAGCAAATGCATTCAGTTTGCCAATAGAGTCACCCAGTATTGAACTCAAAAATCTGGACATCCGTAGGTCAAAACACTAGGTACAAACACTGAGAGCGGAAAATTCAAGAAAGTGTTGTAAAATTGCCAAGTCTCTTTCTCTCGAAAAACAGATCTTTTTTTTTGCCTGTTACCTTAAGTGAAGTGAAGTTTGAAGCGGGAGTTGAGGAAGAATTATCTGCCCAACACCAAAGGTGACCACAACGTAATGAGAGGATAATTATCTTAAATGACCCAAATGTAGCTTCTGAAGCCATTTGTCAATTCCTTTAATGCCCCCTAAATGAGATAAACTGAAGTTGAAAGCGCATTTTCCTCGCCTCTCGTTTTTCCATGCCTGGCACACCCTGTACTCCTATTATTTGGAACACTCCAAGAAGTGAAGAGAACAAGAGAGGGGTGAGAATTATTCAGAACAGCCATGTAATTTGCGAAGCACATAAAGATAAATTGGATTGTACACACACAAAACAGGGACTTTGGCACTAATGTTTCCTCTTCCAGGGTTCCAGACTCTAGCACGGTATTTTTTTGCCTCGTTGTGTTTTTTTTTTACCAATATCCAGCTCACCCAGTTGAATTACCACCTTGGACTTGCACATTAGTCCTGACAAAGACTTCATTTGTCTCAAAAAAGAAACGAAGAAGCTAAACAGAGGAGACGGCGGAACGAAGCCAAGAACGAAGCCAAGAACGAAGCTAAGAACGAAGCCAGGTTTTCACTTTGTGGTTTGATTCTCTGGCAAAAGAGCAAAAAGGTACCCCGAGACGTGCAGACTGTGTACGCACTAGAATCTGTAGTTTGCATGACAAAGATTCTTTTGATTGTGCCTTTTTTGCCAGGAATACACAAACCCTAGACCTTTGCTCCGAAAATGTCTATAATTTCCCGCGAGCATGCAAGCCAATCCTCACGGACACCACCCGTCTTGACTCCTTTGACTCCTTTGACTCCTTTCTGATGATGAACAAACAGGTTCTTGGGGGCTCTTTTCGACATATTCTTCTCGGGTTGTTGGCCCATGTCCGCATGGAGTGGAAATATTCCACTAATATCGGCTCTGTCTTGGCTCACGTTCCTCTTACATTAGAATCCATTACACCCAATTTCCCCCCCCTAGAAATGACTTAAATACCAACCATTTTGTCCAGAGCAAGACATTGATCAATTAGGGCAATTTACTAGCCTGGACACAAAGCGAGTCGATGATGTCTGGTTTGGGGCTCTCTAATTAAAGTAATGCACGTTCATGTAAAGCCTCATTGCCTCGGCCAGCGTCTCTTTTATTAGGGACCTTCAGTCTACTTGGTTGGCTAGCTGGCTAGCTGGCTAGCTGGCTAGGTGCTCTGCCAGATATCAAGCCAGTCAGAAAGAAAGATCATAGACATCCATCCACACATACCAAAGTCTCCCCATGCTTGCTCGCACACACCCTCAAAGCCGCCCACTCTGTGGGTCCATTGGCCTCTCCGAGGTTGGTGTCCTTCGAATCAAGTCCCCTCTGGCCAGACATAAACCAGAGAATTCGTCGTCGAAGATTCACCGTTCCATACGAGTAATTACTCCGAGGTACTAGAGCACCAACTTGACGGGGTTGGACTGGATTTCGAGTGGAGTGAGGCCAGGATGTAGTGGGTGATATTGGGTCATTCAATTTATGCACCCCATGACCAAAGTAAATGAGTTTGACGAGGGAAATGCATCCATCCCACTTTGCCCATGATCTCGTCTCCCCATCCACCGAATAGTGACGAGCTGTACCGGTATGAACTACTCGTACGTGTACGTACGTAGAGTATGGATCTCGGTATTCACAGTAGTACTACTACAGTTTGTTCATGCAATAGAGACGGAATGTGTAGGCGAGTACAAACGTACACTTTGTTCATGCGTATGGACAACGAAAACGGACTGAATGCACTCACCGATGGTGTGTGCTTGCAAGCACTACTCCAACTAGTAACTGAGCCTAGTAAATGAACGAATGAACGAGACCTGAGCTTCCGAAGACGTTGAAGGGGACGAAGAATGGAGGAGGATCTTTGGGGTGGCTTGTTGTGGAAATCAGTTAACGGACACCACAGACAGAGGGAGGAGAAGCTTGTTCTGTCCTATACAATCAGCATTCAGAAAACATGATATCGATTGCGTCGCTCTTAAATCGACCCCCGAGGTGGATAGGTACGTTGATACGGGGTCCAACGCAAATCGATGAATGAGATTCCGGTCCATCTTGTTGTCGGGGTCCTGGAACGGCGTGGCAACCATCGTGATACTTGAAGCGAGGAGAGCCGTCAATGGAAGAATGTCAGAATAATACTCTAGGGGTACATCCTGCTTCTGTTTAGGGTTCACAGAGATTTCTCGTCAAGATTACCGAGCAGTCTTATGGCAAATCGGGATGACCTGCCAGAGCTTCATCACCGCGAAAATTACCCAGAGCAACAAACTGGTAATTCATTGCTTTTGGAGCCCAAATCTGTCTGTATCTGTGTGGGTGCAAGGCGGAATTGGAAACGAAATCTGCCCGGAAACGCCAATGAGTAGAAGCGTATACAGTTTATAAATACTATATCCATCCTGCCTTTCCTGGCTTCTTGGCTTGGTTCCATTCCACCTGAGAGCACTTGAGTCTCTTGGATGGTTTGGAGTCGTCTGGCTGGTTGGCTGGTTGTATGGGTGGCTGGCTGGCTGGCTGGCTTCTTCTTCGTGTATGCCTTTGCTACTTCGTCTCTTTCGTCTTCCTCCTGGTCTTCTGTTCATCCACAGCATTATTTATCATTTCAAAGGAGCATATTTGTGAGCATTTCCAACTCGGGAGCCATCGTCATCATACTCGTACATCAGGTTCACTGGCAAAAAAAAGGGGATCCACTATTTATGAGGCTTTCACGAAAGTAGTGCTCGCAAGGAGCGTGGCTGAATGCTGAAATAAGTTCTGGCGTCTAAGTCTACAACGTAATCACAACTGGAGAGCAAAGTGTGACGAATGAATTCCAAAGCCATTTTTTACCCACGTCTCAAATGAAATAATACTGCTATCATGAGTCGGAATTGTTGACAGTGTGGCAGGCTCCAAGTTGCTCGCCAGCTAGTTGTGTACGTACGTAAAACGTGGAGCCGCTATGGAGTCTGGCTGGTGGGTGCATATCATGGGGCTCTCTTAAGGAAAGTTATGACACCTCCAGTCATTAATCAAGCTCCAACTTCAGGTCTGTCCAAATAAAATCTTCGTTAGTGACTTTCGTAGTCATCGTCCAAAAGTGAACCAACTCACGCGTTCAAACTGAAATCCCTGGGCATCTTTGGATTGGATTCAATTAACTTCCTCCATCCTGGCTCGTTCTGCTTGTCCTCACGGGCCAAAATCCACCCAATTTATGGCGACATGTTGTAAACCAGCCACAGTATTCAATTGTTTGTCTTGTCAATGGTCGAGTTTGTGAACAACAACCACCAGCACCACCATCATCATTCCGTCGGCGGCGGCGAAACTGAACGAAGGAATGTGCTCATGCAACATTGTACCACTCACTCACTCGCAAAACTCACAACTCACAAGAGGCAGGAGAAAAGTTTAACAAGATAACTACAGGCTTCTTTGCTATGTACTCGTAGTGTAGAATGTGCTGGTTGGAGAGGGCCCCTAAGGCCATTCATAAATCCGAGATGATCAGGCCACAGTTGCATACCGGACAAGATCTGGCAAATTCCGCATAAAATGTTAACAAGTCCGCAATGACGTCACATTTCAGGAACGAATCCCATCCCCGGCCAACATTGGCCAACTTTTATCTTAATGAGTGTAACGCCTGCAAAAGAGGGCTCGGGCGAGATAGGTATACGAATCAAACTGGACACCTGTCTGAATATTGGAATATTGGATTGGTCAAGGGGGACGAGGGGGGAGTCATTTTGGTCTTGTTTTGAAGCCGTTGGAACCACTTGATGTGAAAGGGGTGGATCGTGGACATTAGGGTCAAGATTTCGTTAGCTAGCCGCAATGATTTCAAGCACATTGTTCAAGCTAAGCCTCAGAATGGTGTCTTTCGGAAGATTTTCGTACTCCTCGAACAAACCAAAATCTAACGATGAACCGAGCCCTACAACTTCAGTCTCATTTGAAAGATAGATGACCATTGGAACATCCGATCATTTATTTGGCTTTCTTGAGACCTTGATTAGGGGTATTGGTAATTCTGGTGCAATTTTTCAAGAATGAACATCGGCTCTGGATTGGTGGCCAGGAAATTGGTTATTCGAACAATGCGTAACCTATCGTACTTTGCGTTGTGGTTTTAAGATTAATCGCTGGAATTGGTACTCGAGGAAAAAACAGAACTTGGCTCGAGTCTTCATCGAATGACATTCAACGTCACGAGAATAACTTTGGCCGTCGTCGTCGTCGTCAGCGTATTGGTTCGAGTCGCCGCTCCCTTTCGTACAAGTCAATAACTCACCGGGTGCATTCCAACTTGGAAGTGACTAATTCATGTAGCACCCACAGAATAGCCTGGGCTGACAGCTTTCATCACCTCGCCGTCATTCCTGCACATTCGATCGTGAGCGATTCTCCGAAGCGACCAACCCGCATACCCAAAGCTACTAGGCCAGTGATTGTTGGCGTTGTTTTGGCTCTTTTCATTATTGGTTGGACGTAACTCATGGCTCACCCTGTTGGGATGCTTGAACCGGTTGGCCTGGTGGAGAAGGCTGCCGAGAAGATCCAGGAGGATGAGGATGAAGGAGCTTGAGAGATCACAGATTATCTTGTCAGATAAGGACAATATTGGATTTGGCTTTTCTCTGGTAATTGTCCAACAGAGACATCAGACAACGTAGAAAATTGTCACTTATTCTCCTCATCCACACAAACCAATTCAGTAGCCAAGGGGAAATGTCGGTGGCCACTGCATGTACTCCGTCGGAACCATTGGAGACGACCATTGATGCTGGTGGTGGTGGTGGTGGTGGTGGTGGTGGTGGTGATGGTGGCCTGGTGATGTTTGCGCTTGATCTATGAGTGATGAGAAGTTTTCGGAGAGCAGAAGAAGACGAACGGAGAGGAAGATCTTGCAAGGCCAGCATTGGCCTTATTCCGTCACTCGGGGAAAGAGATCGCATGACCCTCACTTTCTTCTTCTCTCCCGTCTCTCTCGGGGCTCTTCTTCTATCAATATTTTGGGCCAACAAAAGTTTTGCAACTGCTTTTGACATCAACTTTCCAGCATACATAACCCGACTACCACCCAAAACTACCTCTACTTTTGGCCTTAGAGCTCGGTTCGTCGGGCTGAATGTAGTAGGCAGTAAGTACGGACGCACTATCAAAAGGAGTTAGATACGTGGTACGAACAGAGATAGGCTGACTTTATCCCAAGCAAGTCCCTGGCTCATCTGAGGACCAACGAACCTGAACTCAGCATCGCTTGGGGATCTTTTTTTCAATTTTGAAGGTGGACTTAGTCTTTGGAAAGGATAAAGGCCAACTTGGCAGCCTTTAGATGTTCCCTCCGTCCCATGGGAGATAAAAGAAAACTTCGGGGAGGTAACTTTGTCTGAAATATGTGACCGTGTCGGAGCTAAGCCTTTTAATACAAATCAAGCCCGGGCAAGTATCGTACAGCATCATACAGACGGACAGACGGACAGACGGACAGACGGACAGACGGACAGACGGACAGACAGACAGGCATTACGACGAACCACAACTAAATCTCGTACTACACTTACATACTACACAGTATACTCCTGATAACCCTCTTCCTCTGGCTGATGTCATTAACGTGGTGCTCATTATTTTAGAACAGGGCGTTGTCCCTGCACTTATGTTTGTGCTCCAATCTCTGGACGATAAATGTTGGACTGATTGTGAAAACATCTAACTTTGTACTGTGTACACACTGTATGTACATAGCCGAGTTCAACTCACCACATGAGTGGCATAGAGCTTACGTAGTAGCGTAGCAGAATGTTTGGTACTATGATACGGGTCTCGAAACTATGCTTCCGATTGACCGAGATTTGAGCCCAATCATTACTGATCCATCCCTTTTCATCCGAGGACTTTGAAGTATCCCACTCAAGAGTGAATGAATCTTTCGTCCTCTCTGGTTTATTGTTCACAGAGTCAATCTCAAAGGAATCGGGCGGCTCTTCCTGTGATGTCCAGGCCAACGGTGGACTCGGAGGGTGAAAAATACCACAAATTCTTTGTTCATGTTATATATTATCAATATGACATGTTGTCCAGACAACAACATTTGTCTCCCTGTTTCATGGCTGCCCTTTTTTCTGGTGCCTGTTTAACTCCGTTGAGTGGATAGGTACGAAGTGCACAGTCGAATAACACGGCAAAGCGAGCACCTTCCTCACTTGGGCTTGGAACCTAATCCTTCCAAACAGAAACCTTTTTTGCCCACGGCTTGTTTAGGGCTCCGAGGTGAGATTTAATCAGACTAACTCTGCTGTTAGAATACTCCGAGCCCCTCTAAACATACTACAGGGTGGCGGAGCCCGGATTGTCGACTTGTCCCTCCATTAGATACCGAAAATTACGAGCATGGCCTTGTTGTTTAGGGAGCTATACGATGAGTCTAGAATATGGCGTGGGATGAGCTTTTTGATATTCATTTTGAGGCACCCCGTTGACATGGAAGGGACTGAAAGTCTCGAGTTCGAAACAAGTTGGTGCAATGTAGAAGTGAGTGGTGTTATGGTGGCGTTGCCGAGCTTTGAAGAGTTTTTGAAGCACTGCATAATGTCTTCAATTCCGAGTCGAACCTCTTTTTTCCCAAAAATTGAGGGTTATAAAAATAAAACCGAACGAAGGGAAGGAGGAGCAGAGGAGACGAAAGAGGATTGAACTTGAGCGAGACCTATGCAATTTGTTTTGGGATGTTATCTGACCGAACTCGGATCTGCTCCAGGAAGATCATAAAATCCGCGGGAGGATTACCACAGAATGACGGAGTGGCTCAAGACCCAATCGCATTTCAATGTGTGCCGAGACGTGCAAAACGAGTTGGGGCCTTGAGTGTGATTCCTCATCCAAAGACGAACAGAGGTTGGCGGAAGTGCGCACAAGGGAAGGTTCATCCCCCAAACTGGTTTTCATAAACGGACTCGTTGCTCATCATCAAGCCGGATTGCTAACCCCACTGTGGAAGATGTTGAGGGGAAAAAAAACTTCCCAGAAAAACGAGCGGACGACCTTTTTCATCAGAATCACTAAATTAATTCAACAAGGTCCCTCCTCTCACCTCTCTGGGCTGGTTGGGTTGATCACGAGTGTCAGACCAACCAGCCAACCATCCATCCATCCATCCATCCATCCATCCATCCATCCATCTATCTATCCATCCATCCATCCGTCGGATCGAAGTAAACGATGTAATCCGGGCAGGAACAGAGAGGACTGCCAACTGCCAAACCAGTATGAAACGTAACACAATCGCCAAACACCAGCAGGACAAGCACGAACACGAGGATGACGAAGAGGTTTTTCATTTTGGATGATCGGCAGCGGTAGCATAATTACTGCCTTCGGAGGATATGCTACGGAGTACAAGTCTAGCTCTCGGTGTTATTGTCTCAGACTCAATTGGAGCCAGAGATATCATTGACAGTAGCTGTGGAAGGTACAACTGACTAGCTCACTGGCTGAGTGGTTGGTTGGTTGGTTGGTTGGTTGGTTGGCTGGTGTATCTAGTCACCCAATTCAAGGCAGCCAATTGGCTTGGTCATCACTCGGAGTTAGCTTCTTTGACTTTTGCATGTAATTAGTTTGTGGCAATGAGTGGTTCGCATGACTGGTGGTTAGCGACTCGTAGGACTCATGTAGTAGTTTTCAGGAGGATGGCTGGATATTTCGTGAACGCTTCCCAGTCAAATGGTTGAATGGATGATATACTACGGTTGTAATGTATGAGTATACAAGTGTAACTACAAGAGAGCGCCGTGAACTACTCTTACTACGGCTGTGCCTGACCCCTTCTATACTTCATCCATCGAACTGGGTTACTTAAGGATTAGGTGGGCCAGTTCTCCCGAAAGACAAAAATCATCATCATCATCATCATGATCGTCGTATTTGACTTGGCGGTCGCCGTAGCAGGCGTTTTCTACGAAATTCTGCTCAGAACTAGAAATCTAAACAAAAACATGGAAGTGATCACCGAGCGTGGCCGAGCTGATAAAGTGCACATCAGCATCCGGCATCCAAAGTGAAACTTCTCTGCCCTCGGGCAGTTGGGCAGCATCTACTACCTCAGAACAGCCTGCAGGCCCCGCAGCCACCCCCCCCTCTTCCTGGCCTTCGTCACATCCATCCACATCCATCTAAATCCACCAACCTCGCCAACAAAACCTATTTACCGATTATCTCTATCCAAGGATTTCAGCTCAAGATACGACCAAATGCTCACCAGACCAGAAGAGATTGTCAAAGTTGGTCGCGGCTATTTGCGTATATTTTGCTGGTCTCGAAAAAAAAGCCAACCTTGCCAACATCCTGTGTCTTTGACCCGGTGGTTTGCCTCGTCGTCTCCTTGTCGTGTCCTTAATGCTTACTACTTTCGATCTAATAGATGCGGACATCTTGACAGGACCTTTGTTCAACGCAATTTAAGCACCTCTTTGGGCTCTTTAACAAGTCTGGAGGAACCAGCGACGACAACCACCCAATGAGGATAGCGATTCAGGAATCTCGAAGCCAAGATCAGCAACACGGTAGATGTATGAAGTAATAACTTGTATGGATTTATTTTGCGAAATGTTATAATGAAAGACAACACACCATTCGGCCAGCCATTCTTGCGAATACTACCTTAGGTACACGATAAAATATTTTGCGAATCAAGTTTAGGTCACGAGAGACCCTCACAAAGACACTCCGCCCACAACTTGGGGAATTGCTCTGTTGTTTCGTCTGCTTATTTTTAGGTTCTTCGTCTGATTACATACTTAGCTCGTTTTCCATGTCGAATGAAACCGAATCGTTCGAAGAGAGCGACTCCTTGAAAAGACATCACTACTTGTCGGATGGGTTTGCTATTGATGAGAAAGTGGGTGGTAGAGTTGTTGTGGATGTGGTTGTAGAAGTTTCTTTAGTGGAAAAACGAGGATTGTTCGAGCGACTTCACAGACTCTCGTCGCTGACTATTCACAAAAACACAGATTTTTTAACTGAATGGATATACATATATATCGTTTGAGCCGAATCAGTTGGGTTGGGGAAGAGATGCGTCTGAAATGGACTTTGCTAGTATCGATATAATTATTGCGGAGGAAGAGATTTGGAAAGGACAGAAACGGATCCCATCAAATGGTGCTGAATCGGCTTTTGATGACCGAGCAAATGCACGCAACAAGATGACGAAAGGGGGAAGACTCTCATCATCACATTAACTTGAAGGAGAGGGGGTGGTAAAAGAGTGTTTCGATTGGGATTGGAGGGCTAACATTTAGTTGCTCTTTTCTCCTCTACACAATTGCGTTTGATGGCGTAGGAGGAGAAGGGGGAGGGGGAAGGGGGACTGCTCGGGGCTTGTGGCTGGTGGCCTTGAACGCACCGACCAAAGGGGTCAAGGCATAAGATGTGGAGCACGATTTTGAAGGGTATCTAGTCGACGCAATTCGAGGACTATAAAAAGATACTCTTGAATGGGTCGTCTCAATAATTTGCTTCCACCCTCCAAAGAAAGACGAAACTCAAGCTCCAAATTGGCTGTCTCAATTGTTTTTTTTTTCCTTGGAGTTTTACGAGATCGCCCATCTTCTTCAAGTGACAATTGTTCCGTTTCACAGACAGAAAAGAGAAGGAGAGAAAGAGAGATAGATGTACGAGAACAAGAATGAGCGGAAAATGTAGTTCCTTCCTAACTTAGGGAGGCACCACACAAGCGATGATAATGATGATAAAGACATGGACAAAGCAAAAGAGACCCAACACAATCAAATGGTGTTTTTTTTTAGAAAAAGATTCAAGATTGATCGAGGGGGAGGGGGAGGGGGAGAGGGGAGTTGAATAAATGAAGGCAAAGGGAGAAAAAAACATCATTCATGCACTATCCATCGAATCATTTGAACATGACAGATTTTGGACTTTTGCTACTTCTTCTGATTCGTCTTCGTCTTGTTGTTCTTCTGCTCTTTCTTCTTTTGCTTTGCCGTCATCTTCATCATGAACTTCTTCCTGCTTGGCTAGAGAGAGGTTCTTCTAGGGTAAAGAATATAGTTATGCTGGGGGACAATTTTCTCCTTGGGGAAACTTGATACGCATTCTCATCTGGCTTTGAGGCATTTCATGTCATTGACATGTTTTGAGAAGACAAAGAAGACGACGACGACGATGAAGCAAAAGGCAAATGAACGAAAGAACGAACGAACAAATGAACGCCGAAAAGCAAGCAAGCAAGCAAGCCCGCTCTTTTCGCGATGGGACTTGAGAAATGAAGAAATTTCATTGCCTTGTCTGCCTTGCCCACGTTTGGGAACGGACAAAATGGCAGGAGAAGGAGTAGTAGCAGTAGTAGTAATGATAACGTCGTTGGAATAAGTTCACTTTTGGGAGGCCATACTTCATTATCACCATGAGATGTGCATATTTCTAAAGGATCGGGCTGTTGCTCCTGCCTCCGCCGTGAATAGTGAATCCTAGTTGCTGTTGTTGTTGTTGTTGTCGTCGTCGACGTCGTCGTCGTCGTCGTAGTCGTAGTAGTAGTACCGTAGTAGTAAAGGTTGATCTTTGGGGTGGGTTGCATGTTTCCCCAGAATGCTGGTTATTGATCATATCAATATTGAATAGTTCTAAGTATGATTGGGTGGGGTGTGTATGTGTGTACGTACGTATGGCCTTGGCCTCAGGTTATCATTCAGAAATCGAGGGGGATCCAGAAGTTCACCGAGGTGACCGGGGTAGTTCATTTTGATACAGGTGGTCTTCAAGCAGAAGGAAAAAGGCGCTTTTAAGCACGGTAAATGTATTGTAGTGATAGTTTTTTTAACAGGGCACTGGAAAGTAGAGGATTGCAGAAAGAGAAGGAGTCATGGCAAAGGAGGACTCTTCATTACTTTTGTGAATCTTGTGTGCGTGTACGCGTTTCTTCTTCACTGACTTTTGCTTGCAAGTTGAAGATTGGGAACGGACGAGGAGGCATTTGAGGGAAAGAGAAGAAAGAGGAAGGAGGACGGGTGGGGGGTATGGGTGGAACTGTACTTACTACACATGTTCGAAATATGAGATCAATCAAGCTTTCTCAGTGATCAGTTCTGCTGAAAGTGATCAGGTTACATCAACAAGTTCCATTTGATGAAAATCTAAATCAATGTGTTGAATACCATGATGACATGTACGATTTAGAGTAAGGTTTTCAAAGTTCAGAGAGGGGGTGAGGGAAAACCAAAAAAAGTGAAGGAGTAAGAAGATCGTAAGGGGTCGACGAGTGTTTGTCTAGTAGAACGAAGGAGGATGAGTACAAGGAGGAAGGAGGAGGGATGAACGAATTGCAACTGAACGACCGAAAAGAGGTAGTAGCAGTTCCAGGGTGGAAAGGTGTATTCAATTTTGGGATCGCTGACTTTTCATTGAGATTCAATTCCCAACACTGAGGGGTACTCGAGTGATTGGAATGAATGCTCCACGTTCCTCGCAGCTTACTCAGAGACTTGCGTTGAAGAGGTGAAAAATTTAGAGAACACGAACGATTCTTATCAATTTTAAAGCACTTGACTTGTGCTGTAGTCTCTTCTGTGAGTCATCGTTTGATAAGGGGACATAACAAAAGATGGGGCCAGAAATTGGAGGCATGGAGACAGAAATTGAGATAGAGGGCGATGATAATGATGATGATGATGATGATAATCGGGGGAAGGGGGGGGGATAGGCAGAGGGAGAGCAACGTGCGACAAAGAGATTGAGAGAGAAAGAAAGAAAGAAAGAAAGGGTGATGAAAGGTAGGAGAAAATTAGAGTGCGAGAAGGGGCGGGTGGTTGGTTGGTTGTGTAATAGGTTGGTTGGTTGTTGGTTGGTTGTCTTTTTGCTTTGCTATCATTCACATTTTGATCATGAAGTCATTGCCACTCTCAGTCTTGGTAAGCCTTGCCGTCTGACCCGGATTCAGGAAATCCGTGCATGAGAACTCAAAGTGCGATCCTCCCGGACTGCCACAGCTTCCACTCCTCCACGTATCCAAGCTCGAGTTAAAGCTCTCAAGTTCCATCTTGAGCTCTCCTGGAATCTGAAGCAAGTCATTGAGACTCTCGAGATCTGCGCAGAGACTATTGCCGCCAAACCCCATGTTCGTTGAGGAAGGGTCCAGTATCAGTCCGGCACCGCCGCCTATCTTGTCGCCGGGTTTCTCATCCATGTCGTCGTAGTCCATGGCATCGTCGTTGTCAGACCTCTCAGTCTTAACGGGGGTCTCTTTAGTATCGATGACACATGAAGGGTTTGTCGTGGTCGTCACAATGGCGGAGGTGCTCGTTTCACTGGAAGTGGTCAAAAGGTCAACATCGTTCTCGACGACCCCGCCAGGAGGAGAGAAGTAATCAGTTGAGCTGCTCACAGGGGACATTGGTCCGGAGCCCATGTCATCCACAGCTGTCATGTCTGAGTCAGGGGCCGAGGGCGACCCCACGGCGACCATGTTGTCAGCGGATGGGGCAATGGGGCCAATTTGAGGGCCATTCACAGCAAGGGGAGCAACAGCAACAGCAGCAGCAGCAAGGGATCTAGCAGAAGAAGAAGAAGAAGAAGGAGAAGAAGACGAGGGAGGAGCAGCAGCAGGAGCAGCAACAGTAGCAGGGGCAATCACAAGTAAACCCGGGGACGAAGGGGACGACGAGGAGGACAGGGACGATGGCGAGAAGGAGGACAATGAGGAGGACGTCGAGCAAATCGTGGAGGTAACCAGGGTATCCGGGAGGATACTTGACATGGGAGCACTCACAGTGGAGGTTGGTTCGTTGGAGTCGAGGTCAATGTCGTCCAGGGAGGAACTTGGCGAAGGAGGTAGCACAGGTGAGACCACCGACATTGGCTTGGGGGCAATCGGGATGGGAATTCTTTGAGAACTAACCAGGAACTCGGACAATTTTCTCTGGGAGGAGGGGTGAGTAGGAGAGAGGGGGATCTGAGGGAGAGGCACTGCCCGGGTTGTGTTTTGATCTGCGAATTCCAGGACTGTGACTGGAATTGATATGTTGTTGGTTCCGACCGGCGTACTTGGAGTCGCTCGGGCACGAAAACCATCTAGTCTCATATTCTCTTTTGTTGTCTCTGGGCGGACGACTCGACGGAATCCGCCAATCAACGGGTGACCCTCGTCGGCTTCGGCAATCTTGAGCTTGAGCCGTTTCAATTCACTGGCGGTCTGGGCCGAGAAAGTCGAGTTCTTCATTCGGGTGTTGTGCCCATGGATCTTCATGGCATTGTTGGCTTCGCTCAATTTTGACTTCACTATTGCTTTGGATTTATCACTGACTGACCGTGATGCTAGAAAAGTTGATCCATGGGAGGAGGGACACTCGGCCCCGTTCACTGTCTGAGGACCTGGTTTGGGCTTCTTCTTCGGCTTGTACTTGTAGTCCGGATACTCCTTTTGGTGGAGGATCCGCAGCCTCTCAGCCTCCTCTATATAAGGCAGACGAGACTCCTGAGGTAGGAGCTTCCACCGTCGACCGAGCTCTTTGGAAATTTCAGCATTGTGCTTATCTGGAGTGACTCCGATGATCTTTCTCCTCTCGAGCTGTGACCAAACCATGAAGGCATTCATGGGCCGTTTGATGTGGTTCAGTTTGTGTTTTTTGGTCTGAAACCCGGACAGAGCGAGAGAGGGGAGAAAAAGAAGTAAGATTAATAGTCCAATTAAAAGTTGCCCCAGGCTCTGGGTGTATCAATAATTATTGTAAAAACAAATGTAGCCCCCTTGAAGCTGAAGATGAAAGGCTCTTGTGCATTTCAGTTCAAAAAAGATTCCTAATGTAATTCCAGTGATTGATTCCGCCTCACTTGAAATGAACACTTCCCCAAATAGAAGCGTTCCGTGCAATATCTGCCAGCGGAAATTGTTTATTGCTTCTGCATACTACTGAAAGAGTTTAGATTGACCCGATAGGACATGGGATTAAGTAAACATTAACAAATCATTTACATCCCTTTTCATTTCAATTGCAATCCTCATCAAGTCTCTCTCGTTCATTATGTGGACCAATCACTCTTCAAAAAAAATTGCTATGTATTTTTTTTTCACTTTGCCCCCACTGCTCATTTTGACACGGAAGATTTTGAGACTCTTTGGCCTTTTCGCCTGACGTGAAGTCTGCATGCAGCCTTCAGTGCTTGAGGACTTGGCTTGGCAACAACACTCGTTCAGTTCCGATCAGCTGATGCGGACTCTACGCGGTTGAGAGGAGTTTGACAGTTCTCTTCAGCGAAGGCGAACTACGTTACTACAGTGGGACTGTACTCCAGAAGGGCGGGCAGAGAGCAAAGAAACCCAACAGACAGAGAGACGTCGGTCTGGAGGCTGATAATGTTCAAGTGCAGAGGCACTCTACTCACCTGAGTGGCATCCGAGTACGGGGTCTTGGAATTGTTCCCTACTTTCATTGACCGGAACACATCCGATTCGGACATGTTGGCTTCGACGGTCAGAAATGAGAAGCCGGGATGGTGCCCGCCATTGGACACCATGACCTGGCTGAGAAGTGCACCGGACATCACTGCACAAGTTCATGTATCACTGTCCCAAGGAGGCTTGGCTTCCGCTTTGGAGGTTCGTTCCTTCGCGGGGAACTTGTTCGAATTTCAGTCAATTGCCAATATTGGCCAAGTCCCACATGAGGGTGAGTCGTATTCTAAGACTAGGAGAGGCTCTTGCCCGTGGTGCCTCAGAGAGTCGACACATCTTGGACGAACATCGCCATAGAACTGATTCTCGACTTCTCGCTGTTCTCGGATCTCCGATGAACAGAGCAACTTGATCTTCGGTCGCCGACAAGAAGAACGGCGCTCGCGGACCCAAAGCACGGTCCTCGTCAGCTGTGACAGCCCTGAACTCATGGAGGACGCCAGCCACATCCGGGCGTTTGCGAGGCTGTCTAGCGAACGAACGAACGACCGACCGAACGAACGAACAAGAACACCAGCGAGTGCCGGAGTGAGGAGGTGCTGCCCAGAATTAGCACTTGTAAATAAGAATTGGCTCTCCATCTTGAATACAGGGGCAGATTCTATTTCTTTTTCCCCCGAAAAGAGATTATCTGTTCCGAAGGAGGAGCTGGAAGGAAAGGAATTTCACCAATTACGAGTCAAAATGTCTCTCCACTCAAGAAGGTTCGAGGAAGACTTGGGGCATACACTCATTCGCGCACTAACTCGCACATACACACTCACACGCCAAGTCGAGGAAACAGTCGGAGAGAGCAAAGCCATAAAAGGACGTACTTCTTCCCAATGTGGAACAACATGGAACATAAATGAGCCCGAGGTATATCGAAAATAAGGAAGAGAGAGACATAGCCACCTCACGAGACGGGTGCGAGGGTAGACAACTAATTTTGAAACTAAGAATATAGATTTCCCATATTGTAATGGACGACCTACCCAAGGAGCGGGCCGCTCGGTCGAGGTCGGTCACCCCCTCTGCCACCTTTTCTTCAATCTCGTCACAATGTGTTGACATCGTCTATTTCATCAAGTACGCATATACTTAAAAATGTCTGTGGGGACACGGGAGGGGTGCATTGAGGGAGGTAGGGGATCTCTCCGAAAATTCTCAACGACATGGGATTTCACTCAAGGAGAGAACGAGGAGACCGATGAAGGTTGGAAGATGAGAAGGATAGGGAGAGAGAGAGAGAAAAAGAAAGAGAGAGAAAGAAGGAGAGGGGATATCACCATCTTAATGTACGTTGAATAAACATCACTCTTCGGGAACGAAGTTCTCATCCATCCTATCCATAGCCACCATCACCACCATCATCTCCATCTTGGTGCCCGCAATGCCTCAAACGAACGAGCGAACGAACGAACGTGAACATACAAGAATGACTCCAATGAGTGTGGGCTGGATCGGACGGCGACGACAAGGGGTTCACGGTATTGTCCACGAGCGTCGGCTGGGATGTCGTTGATGCCATCCAAGCGTCTTTCCCGCCTTGTTTGGCGGTCCAAATGGAAACAGGGTTATCAGCTGTCTCACAACCGCCGTGGGATTCGCTTTGGCCGACGGACGTCGGTCGGCCTCCCCCCCCCC
>NC_081447.1:1804369-1843996 GCF_007210705.1 Tigriopus californicus
CCCCCCCCCTCCCTCTTACTAATACTATTACTACTACCACTTCCACAACAACTACATACTCCGTCCATCCAACGAATCGAACAGAGTCCAGACTCCCACGGATGAAAAATGGCATTCCTGGAAACTCTCTCACACAGTCGTGCCTGATAAACGAATACGGGTCATATTAATCTTGTTGTAGTAGTTGTTCCCGTTTCCGACTCCCTCACACTCTCTCTCTCTTTCTTTCTTTCCTTCCAAGCTCTATCCTTCTTGGCGGAATGTGAGGGTCGAGCACGGTTTTTTTTCCTCGGGTCCATTCTGACAGATTTCTGGCCAGAATAATTGAGTTCATACGAAAGTGTGACCCTTTCCCCCAGAGTAAAAGCCAATTCGTCGGAGTCCGGAAAAGTCGGATACAACTTAGGCTTTAGCACGGCGAGTGGAGGATCTCACGGCCCAACAAACAAAAAATGGCTGGTGGATGGATGCATTTCGAACTGAATCCAATCATGATTCCAACTTGATGGTCGTGGTCTTCCTCTCTTTCTCATTCTTTCTTTCTCCCATAGAGTGTGAGTTCTTGATGTTGTTGTCGCTGTCGTCTTCGGATTTTGGTAAAGAAGAAGAAGAAGAAGTCCAGATCATGCTCATGTGAAAACTCAAATCAACTCTGAAGAAATGAGCCTAGATAGATAGTAGTTCGTTCGCATTAGAGGACTACACACGCTATAGGTGTACGTGCATCCTCAAAAGATCAAGATAGTCCATCATAAGAGAATACCCATCAAATACATTATCCCCTTGGTCGAAAAAAAATGGTATGATCTGTACCCGTGGTGCGTACTGCACTGTACTGTTCTATATTACATGGACTGGGCTCCGAGCATAAACATCTTCAAGCTTTGGCCTGACCATGGATGGCAGCTGAGCTGGCACTGTCTCTTCTCTCCGTCAAGAGTTCTAATCGTACGTACTCCCAAGAATGAGAAGAAGGCCTAGCATAACAGCAGCTGACTAACTACCTAAGCTGCTTGCTTTGCTAAGCAAATGGGCAGCTGCTCGTAAGAAGACTCAGATTTGAAGGAGGCTCCTCATTTTCTTTTGGTCTTCTTTTCCGACTGAGTGTACCAGAACTACATGGCATCTTTGGTACAAGAACGAACAGGGTGAAGGAAAGTAGAACATGCTACCGGCAAAGCACATACATACATGCACCTTGACATAATCATAATCATGATGGTGCTAATTGGAAAAAGTACTTGGCACATGCACATTTGGGATCGTAAAAAGCAGACTCGAGACAATAAATGTTATATCTAATCGTCATTTCGACCACCATGTTTGAAGTGGGTGGAGGCTGATTGTAAAAATCAACTGCCCATATACCCTACCCCCTCCTCCCCCTACCCTAGCCTTGTTCAAAGCTTCTGCCTCACCCGGTGCCATAATTTTTCAGCTCCTTGTATGTGTTTTGTGGGGAGTAAGTTGCGTGTTTAGGGACTGCTTTGGCCAAGTTTAAGACATTCACCGAAAAAAAAGAGGATCAGCCATGGAAATGACTAAGCCTGTGCTTCCTTCTCTTCATTCACGTAGAGAACGTCTATTCCAACGTCCTCGTCGTCTTGGCCGAAGCCGTTGTCGTTGTTGCAGTCGACGTCGTCGTCGTCGTCGTCGTCGTGTTCGTCTTCGGTGTTGTTGAGAGTGTGTTGGTGGTGTTGGTGTTGGTGGTGTTCTCCTATTCCGCCTTGGCCTCCTTGAAAACAGAAACTGAGAACACGGCGAACTAATCCACTCACTCAGATGGAACAATTGCCACTGTACCCAAGATCTTCGGATGAGAAGTTAGCCGATCCCAAAGTAGAATGATGGGAAGGGAGATGATGTGGTCAACTGATGTCAAGGGATCCGACTATTGTCCTAGGTACTCATCAGTCGAGGAGTGCTCTTGGGTTACTGCACAGCGAGGATGGCGATGACCAAGATGAACGCGATGATGATGATGATGATGATGATGATGATCATACTCATATATTCCATCCAGCTGACTGAGCAAAAGCTATCTTTTTTTTCCTTGGACTAGCTGTCGAGTTGAGTTCCTCGTCTGCTTCGTGTTCTTTTTCTTTCCAAGTCTCTGTCAAACGGAGGAAAAGGAGAAACATAGAATGAGTCTCATGTTTTGAGGTTTCGCTCTCTCTCTCTCTCTCTCTCTTTCTGTCTCTCTTTCTTCCTTTTTTCCTCTTTTCTTCTTTCTGCTTTTCGTTCATACTCAGAAAAGGAGGGTGAGAGAGAGAGAGAGAGACTCACAGAAGTTGATGTCTTGACAAACACATTTGTGCATACCCATGTGAGCTCATGAGATTAGTTTTTGCACCCAATTCAACAGCATTCCCAAATAAGTTTGGGACGTTGTCTGTCGAGCAGCGTTGGTGAGTGTTGCATCTATCTGCCAGTGTGTTTTGTTTGTTCTTTCATTCCGTCTGTGTGTTTCTATGAATGTTTCCTCGAGTTCGTCGGGGATTCAGCTCGGTGAGCCACTTTTTACTGCCGTTTTGGAGAACTTTTTTCCGCTCCAACTATAAGGAAGAGAGGGAAGGAAAAGGAGGAGGAGGAGGAGGAACAGACTGAAAGGAACACGGAACACGGAACGAGGAGGGATGTCTTCACTGTTGGAGAACGAACGAATGAATGTATGTATGTATGTACGTATACGTAAGGAGTTGTAGTAGGTAGCAATATCGGTAGCATTTACACCAACACGACTGTCAAATGAACGGAGAAACATCGGCAGTCGTATTACATATACTGTAGTCCCACACTTCGGCCTTGGCATTTCTGACATCAGTGGAGCCATCCTTGAAAGAAAGTTGAATGATAAAGCGTGGAGTTATCGCTTCAGAAGTATGCCCTATACTAGTTTATATTGATAGGTGTGCCTAGCATAAACGGAGGCCGTTGAGTGGGTGCTTTCGTTAGATGTCTTGTCACCATTCCTACCACAAACGAAGAGAAAACTTCGCAACTCTTTGCAAATTCCATAACAGACCAGGTTGTTTCCATCTAATGCCAAAATATCTCACTAAATGACCACACGCCGGTGACAACAAACATGAGGCTCGATTGGAGATGGCGGAAAACGGAACACTCCCTGGCCATTAGAAATAGACAGACAGGGAAAAATGGGCCACCAAGTGAGATTCAAAACATGCCAAACATTGGTTGTGCCTTGCAGGTTTTGGCCATGCCAAATAATTTCGCCACAACAGGATGAGGATGGAGCTTCTTCACTCACAATAGACCAGCTTAGTATTATGTACAGTATGCATTCACGTGGTTGGGTGTGAGAGAGAAGAAGACCCTAAGAAGTTTGGTTTTATGGTCAGTGGTAGCTGGAGGTGGCTGTATTTGAGGTTTGCAAATCAGACTAGTTGCTTGAAGAAAGACAACTTCGGTGATTTAGCGAGTCAGTCGGGATATAAATTAGGCTTAATTGACAATCAACATGTTATTTAGAAGACAGCAATTGTTATTGTTTCTAATTAGACGGATTGGCAGCACGCCAAGTGGAATAACTGGATAAAACAGAATTATCATTGGGGACGAAACAGAAGCGAACTTTGTTAACCTTTGAGGGTGCCCAAAATGTTTCCAATTCTTGGTGGCGATCCAACAACCCACCAATCTCATTGCCAAGCTCATTCCTGTTGGTGTCGACAAACACCGTTTCTCCCCGCACCTCGTAGCAATTGGGAATTAAACTCTCAGAAGCAAACAATCAATATTTCACGTTATTGTAGTTGTTGTTGTTGTTTTTCTCACCCTCTGAAGTGGGAGAAAATGTTCTTTGTGAAAAACACTGGTTCAATCTGACACCCGTTTTGATGGTAAGTAATTGCTTGCTCACCGACTGGTTTCCGATCTTGTCTTGCTCTTACTTCGTTAGGAACAGATCTGTTTGGGACGGGACATGATTTTCTTGCTCTTGAAGTGAATGGAGGCCGTTTTGTTGAAAGCCGCACATTTCGAATCATTCTGCTCTCTATCAGCACATTGATTTCACTCTGATGGGGGAAACACACATTCTTCTCGTCGAGCTTATTATTCTTTCATGTTTGTTCACCGAGACGTTGGCAACACAATACTCGGATAAATAATGTGCCCTCGAAAACGTGCACGAAGCATGTGAGCTCCTGGAATCGTCGTTCTTATTGCGGGAACACATTTTCGTGCAACGAGTCGAGCTTGTAATAAGCCGGACCACTCGCAAAATAGACTTAATAGCAGATATATAAATGACTCGGTTTCTGACTCGTCCTGCTTACCGCATACCCTCAAACCTGTTTGAATAGGGCTGTCGTGAATGAGTAATCGTGGAAATGAAGAAAGAAAAACATGGGCTCATTCTTCGACTGTCAGAAATACCTGGCAAAACTGCTCCTGGGGAAAAGTGTTCAACTTGTGTTCATGGCTTCCGGAAAATCTGAAGCCAAACTTTTGTCGCTCCACTCTCGTCCAACTTTATTGCAAACAATCCGTCGAGTTCAATCTCATTCGCCAACTGCGAAAAGAATGCCCACCATAGAAACTAAACCAGAGAGGGACAGAAAGAAAGAAAAGGGACTGAGGGATGGTAGGGGAAAACATTCGCCAACTCACAAACGTGCCATCGGGAAAGCCTCTCGGCATTATCTAAGACAACTTATGAAGAACAGCCAACATGAAGCGTCTTGTCATGAAGGAGGCGTTGGTTGTGAACGCGATGAAAAGAAGAGGCAAATTTGAATACAAACCCATCCGTCTACCGCAACCTATCGTTTTGCTCGAGTAATTTGACCTTCATCAAGCCCTTGGCTTTGAATTTGGAACTGCTTCAAATTTGTTGATCAAAGTCTGTTTGATGCTGGGTACCAAGAAAAAAGAGAGACTCATCGGTTGAGGTTAAATCCAATTAAACTTTGTCACGAAATTGTTCAATTCCATTGGAACTTTTGAGCATTTCATTGATTAGAATAATGAGGTTACCAAATCGAAGATATGACATCATCCATTTGATTTTGAAATGGGCTCTATCAATGGTTTCCTGTGGTGTTCTTCTTGTTTTGTTACCTGATCCACTCAAAGCAAGTGTTCAAAACGAACATACACCATTTTGGCATTCAAAGGTTAAGTATCATCTAACAAAATGTCTTCCTCAAGGGAATTATGTGTAAAATCCAACAGTAATTCGAGAGTTTCCAAAACTGCTCTCTCCATCTGATCATTTGTGCCACATTTGTTTTTTTCTCAGAAGTCCTGCCCAACTGCCAGACATCGACTGGAATACGTACAAAGAGGTCCATTGTCTCTCGTCTAAATGGATGAGGTCAAATTAGCGACTAACATTTTGTCATGAGAGGCGAAATTCAAACGCGACAAAAACGCAGCAGCCGGACAAGCATCTTTCCCTCATCTGCTTTGACTCATTCGATGGGAAGGTGGACGGAAAACTGAAAGAGAACGTCATCTTGACAAACCCAAAGATCTGCAAAATGCACGTCTTCAAATTGAATGTATTCATGCCTCAGGTCTTTGAACCGCTTTTCATGTTCGAATTCTTGCCCTTTGCATAACTTGGAAAAAAGAACCTTACCGATTAAATTGGGGTTTCTTTATAGGATAGGGGGGGGATGAAACCCTAGTCTGAGATGGTTCCCCGGATAGGCTTGACACGCCCATCCAAATTAGGCAACCTTAGGGGTCTCCTAAGATGTGGGTGCTTATTTTAGCATGGCCAATTCGTCTCGCTCTGTATTCGTTCTGTGTCATTGAAGCGCTACTTTTAGCTCAACAAAGGATGTTATGTCAAAGTCCGTTGGAGGGGTGCGTGACAACCTTCATTAGAATTCCTATCTTTCCCTCGAGGACAGATTTGAACTGACAAAATTAAATATTATTGAGTTTCATTATCGAAAAATACATGTGGGTTGGTTGGTTGTTAGTTGCCTTGTATCTTAAGACTAAAATTGGAATGAAATTGGAATGTCTTGGAACTACTCAAACGATTGGTATTGTTCGTACATGAAGGCTAAAGATGTTGAAATGAAAGCTCAATGATTTTTGGATAGAGAGCCAAATTCATTCTACACTAAACACGGTCATAGCGTGACATCGGAAGTGACATGTCTTTGCCAAATGGGATTTAGGTTTTGTTGAGTTTTCAAACAATAGATTCTTTGAGTTATTGAGGGCGTTTGAAGAACAATCTGCAATTACTATTTACAAATTCATTTCTGGTCAATTGCAATAAATAGACAGAGGGATGTGTGTGTTCCTCTAATTTTGCAGTTTTACGCCCATGAAAGTGATTAGTGGGTCTTTACTAGCGATGGGATCAAACAAATTGTCAAAATCAGGATCGCCAGAAAGCTAGCAAAGTCAAAGCACTGGCCGTTTCTGACGTATCGTAGAATATTAGGCTTGACCAAAAAGCTGACCCTGGTTTGATCGAAGAAAATTCAGGGTTACTTTTTGTGATTAACTAACGGGTTTTCGATATTCCGCTAGTAATGCCGTATGCCATTGAAAATGTAAATTGGTAGCCCTAGTTGCAACCTCCGGTGATTTTTTGTTTGATCCCCATCAGTAGTCTTTACACAAGACAATAGAATACTCCACAAGAAAGGGAAATTTAGACACTGACTTCGTATTCCAGAATGCGTCAGCCGAATATACCTCGATCACCTCAATATCGAATTTCCAAGTTGTTCAATATTATTTTCCTTAATCCTTGGCCTTCAACAGAGGTGGTACGTGTAAGGAGCGAAAATGGTCCACGCTCTTTTTTGGAACTAGGGATAAAAGTCATCGACCACGAACTTTTTATATTAGAGGCCAATGGATTGTAAAAGTACTGTTAACTGAACTACATCCTCGAGTCCGAGCATGTAGTAACTTTGCACGTACGTATGCCAGCCTCCAAGTCCAAGATGAAGGTAGCCATTTCTGGCCAAGACCCGAGGACAAGGGCAGTCCACGTAGTTTCATTGGGAACAAAAAGGTGCCACAATAAGAAAGAAGTTCCCAACACATCCCCGAAGCCAATGCCACGGTTCATTTCTCAAAAAATCCAGGTCCAGTTGGGTCTACTCGTTGTTCGTACGTGAGGGAGTGTCCACGAGAGAGGTCATCTATCTCCCAGGATCAGAAATAGAAAACGAGTACAGGGTGTGCCTGGAACAAGCTCCCTTCCATTGGCAAAGCCTGAGGGCGATGCAAAGTCTCCAACATCTGTTGGGAAGTTGTCATAAACTTGAAGTCATTCGCACTTGAAGACAGATCAAAACTGAATTGGTTGGAAGCTCGTGAAAAACCGTGCATATTCCATCATGAATTTGCCATTATTGGAAACCCTCACGTCCAGCTGATGGGCAACTCTTTTATTCGGCATCACTCATTTTCACCAACCGTAAATGACGCAAGTGTAATCTTGAAGGCAAGCCAAAGGTGATGGGCCAGTCATAAAAATTAGTGACAACAACAGCTGATCAACCATTCCCAAACAACAACGTTTTAGACCATCAAATTATATGGCATCGTTGGCCTCTTAGGAGCTTGTTGTCCAAAACCGGGAAAATGAGGTTGAAAACAAAAAAGATTGAATCGAGAGGAGGCGTTTCTACTCCTGGGCTAATACGATTGTTCAGTGGAACATGTCTTTATTGCTCCTTTATTTGATTAGGACTCACCCTGTAGTTTGGAGAGGCACTCGTGGGACTTCTTCCTCTTCTCGTATTCTTCACAGAGGTTGGAAACCACGGAGGCCAACGAAACGTCCAAGGCTCTACCTGAATAGAAAGAGGCAAGGGGGGATCCATTTTTGAATAGAAGAACTTCCTGCCTTGGTGCCTTCTTCTCGTGTGATGGAAGTCGTTCCGGCCTTTGAAGCAGAAGAAGGCAAGAAGGATTCCTTTTAGAACCAAATTCATTGAGTGAAAGTGACCTTCTGGCCACTGTTGGGTACGATGTAGCGATTGAAAGAGCTTCTTCTATCTTCGGCGGGCCAAAAATCAATTATCGTGAAATAACGGCATCTCACTTATGAAAGAAAAATCAAGTCAGGCCATTTAAAGCTTTACCTTAAAAAAGCCAAGATCTGTATCTGAACATAACAAAAAAAAGAAGCAGTATTTTGGCACGAATCTTTCGTGTAATGATTGTCTCGTTCCCAGTTTAAGTTGAGTATTTTAGGGTATGGAACTCGAACATAAGATGTTATGTTACACAACGATAGGTGGGTCGTGTAATAGTTTACTTTAGGGTATTTTGTTTGAATATCAATTGCTCTTGCCTCGTCTTGGATCAGATCCGGAGGCGATCCCATCCCATCTGAGAGTCTGACCATAAGGTTTGGGTCATGACGACTCATTTGTGGTCAATCTAATGACTGACGAGAGAACGGGCTTAAAGAAGAAAAGATCTCTGCATCGCTTTCAGAGATTCTTTCTCGAGATTTATCTCATAGCTTGGGCTGGAAACGAATGAAAAACGTCAATGCATAACGAACATCAGATTTTCCTTATCGTCTAGAAGGAGGATAGTCCATGAAGCATGAAATTGCAAATAACTGGAGTTGAATCAAACTTGGTCGCTCTAACTTATGTTGGCAGGTTGAGAAACTTAAAATAGCCTACCTTAGACTTGAGTATACGTTATTTCCCTACAGCCATAAAGCCGTCTTAAAGCAATATTTCAACCCGGATGGAAGGCGTTGTGACGAGGTGTCGTCAAATAACCGGATGACCCCGGACGATGCCCGTTCAAATCCAACAAACGCTTTGGCTTTCCAGGAAGTGTCTGTGTGCTGAGATAAGCGAAAAAAGGGCTGAAGTTCTCCAACCCTCAGAACAGTACTTTAGTACAACGGCACACTCTCGTGGATGGAGTGACTTGGATTACCGGACTTTCCGGAGACTGTAACTGTATCTACAGTGCTTGAACAGACTTCACAATTTCGCCTCACATTTCACAACTCTCAAGGCGGAACTGCATCTCGGCGGAAGACAAGCTCGAACGTCAGTCTGTGCCAAGTGTCTTCCACGTTGTTCAAGCAAGCATACATGCATGCATGCACTCTACGAGAGCTCGGAACATCGAGTGGAGCCAAATCAAAGGAGGGGAAGGATGGAAAAAAGTTCGTAATAATTCATGTATGATCAAAGTGCTGTCTCACATCTTTAAATTGCTGACAAAGTGGATTAGCCTCAGCTCAGTTGGCAGATCCTCCTTCTTCTTCGCAATTCGCTCTTCGCTTTTCCGTCGTCCTTCTTGTCTTGGGTACTTAAAACAATATGTCACAAGTAACATGACCAATTTTTCCTGTCTAAGGAGGATAGATAGGACTTGGTCCTTTTTTCTCCTTCATTCTCTCAAACTCGTTTGTAACCGATCGTAATTGGCGGAAGAAATGTTACAAGAAGAACTCGATCATCCATGGCAATTTTCGATTCTCATATTCATTTGACAGGGTTGTTCACTTCTTCTCGACATTTCTCGATAGCATATCATCTTGATTGTACACGCTTCAGCGGTGTATGCAGTACGTAACTTGGGGCAGGAGTGGATTCTTCCGGGTAGAAAGTAGTACTGCAAAGAGGCAGGCAGTAACCTGACTTCGTCAAGGTTCTCTCTGCTAGACTCGTTGAGTTCTTCCCTCATCTTTGGCAATGAATAAGGCCGGTGTGTTTGCATTAGCTCCTCTTGCTGTTTCATCTCGTGTGGCAGAGGCTTTTTTGCCTACCTCTTTCTTTGTGATTTCGGTGGGAGTCAGCGAACGAGCTTGACACATACTGATTTATGTCTGTGACAAAAACCCCGGGCATTGTACAAATAAATTTGATGAACAGAGATTGTCGTAAAAGGCTTGACCTGACCCCAGGTGGCAAAAATCAAGGGTGGAGAGAGAGGGGGAAAAAGTGGCACAAAAACAACAATATGCAGTCAGTCAGGTCACCAAGGCCGAGATTTCGCCGGCAGCTCAATGGTTGTTCAACCATTCGGCTTTGAGTCAAGTTCAGCATCAACTTGAAATATTCGCTCAGGCATTGACATTATGCCTTGCCTGTATGGATAGCAAATTATCACCAATCAAACTTTGCCATGACCCGGCTCTCAAAAGGCTATTTTTCTAATCGAAACCCGCGTACAGCACTCTAAAGTACTGAGAATGAACCTCAGCAGGACGCTTCCCAGTCACGCCAAATCTGATTGATGCCAAATTGTGCTTTAAAAGACACGTATCCACCACTGCTGGTCCGAAAGGTGAGGCCATATGTTGTATTCCAGATTTCTAGGCTTGTCATGGGTCTATGGGCAGGGTCAAAACCGATTCAAATCATCTGATTCTTTGAACACCTCGATCATCGGTCAGTCGGTCGCTTGGTTTGCGGGTTGTTTGGAGGGGCCTCCTGGCAAGAAGATAGCCATACTCTGCACACGCACACACATAAACACGTCTCAGCAGACCGCTGACGAAAATAACCGAGAAAGTTGACCCTTTTTGATGAATGAAAATCTTGATAAATCCCAATGTCTAACAGTACCTTGTATTGGTCTGCGTTCCCGTGATTTCTTTGACACCGAGCAAAACCAAATTCAGAGGCCCTCCACGAACCAGATCCGTTATCAGCTCCTCGTACATCTTTTGCTGAGGCGATTGGCGTTCTCGAATAATAATATGCATGGCTAAGGTGAATCACTCTCGTTTGGCTGGACGGGGCAAGGTCGTTGGTGTCTGCCATCAAATTGGGGCTCTTTTTCACATTGGGTGAGGAAGAAGCCTCGTCCATGGAGGGACGGGGGAGGCGGGTTCCATAGGTGGTAGATCAGAATCTGAAGTCATCGAGGGAAAAAAGTGGCGATTCTTTGTTCCCCATTGACGAGACCAGACAAACGTTTTTGACTAATGGAAATTACTCTTTTGTAGCACCACTCGTGATTAGATCTTCCAACTCGCTACGTACTCATTTGGCCACCGTTCACGCTCAACTGGCGATTCTCAAATCAAAAAGTTTGATCCTTTTTTTTCCAGAGCACAATACAGTACAAAGCTAAATTCAGCTGGAGTCCATCCAAGTGGTTCGTTCGAATGTACACAGTTTTAGGAGTTGTATCTTGACCAAGCATCCCGCTCGAAAGAGGTTGTGTTCTTTGGGTGCAAGTGAGCGTTGATCTGAGATGTTGCCTTAAAAGGTGACCATGTTGTCAGCTTCCTCCGCACTGTGGCTCAAGTTTGGTTGGAACTTTGGATGATTTGCGGATTTAATTCTCATTACCATGAGGGGGCTCTAAGCCGCATAGAGTCTCGACATAACTTGAGGCACTCAATATGGGCCCTGAGTCCTCGGATGAAAGCGAGTTTCTCTTCCTGATACCTTGGTCTTATTCAAGATGCTTCAGAGCACCACTTGAAGGCAATTGCGTCTGGTCTCCATATAGAGTCTGGCTCGATGAACCCAAGTAATGCCAGGTGCCGAGACTTCGAGCCCAGATCTTGAATATTGAATTCAGGTTGGGTGTGTCTACTTTGAGTGGAAAACATAAAAGAGGCGTGTTTTCAATTTTTTTCTGTTACCCCCCCCCNAAGCTCCATCTGAACATCTCTTCGTGAGTGAGGGCTCAAAGAACGCAAGTCATTAAAGCGCTTCTGCCTGTCTTCTAGAAAAATCCCAAAACATCATTTCGTTTCAGATCTAGTAGTATACATACGTGGAAGGCTATTGATTGGTCAGCGGCAAACCATCTAAACCAATGTCAACTCACCGTCTTTAATCTGCCTGTAGAGCATTCCGATCCTTCACAACAATATCTATTTGTGAGAGGGAGCTGGGATCAAAATTTATTGGACCACTTGAGCACGGAAGATATGTGCTCACTCACCTGATCTTCCAGCATTGAGCAACTTCCACAGACAAAGAAGCATTCTTGGTTTTTATGACTTATTAATTAACCTCGACGACAAGGTTGTCAGTAAGCACTCTCCAAATCTCTGAATCTACTGCTAGTACTACTACCACTACTATCACTCCTCCTACTTGGAATGAGCCAAGGGCGAGCGAAAACCCGTCAATAAACGTGTACGTGAGTGTATATGGAAGTCGTACGTACGTACTACCACCGACTTTGGCTGGTCACGTTTGTCACTAAATTGCATCTAAGTAGCATGATCTATAGCCAAAGTGCATTTCAATGGTTTTCCAAGCCAGACTGGTTGTGCACCGAAGACGATTTAGGAGCTTGTTGTAAGTAGACTGTAGGTAGGTAGGTAGGTAGGCCTTTGAACTCGGACTTATTGTTCTTCAAACTGGAACCAATGTGGTCGCTTTAATTCATTACGGAATAGCTACTCCTTTGAATTTAGGGTGAATCATGCCCCTTGTTGGGCCATTCGAGTGGTTGGGTGCATTGAATAACGAGACTTCTTGTCTTTTTTCTTTCTCTCTATCTCTTCACTTCAACCACAAATGTCGGGGTTGCGTGTGAGAAACGATAGTTCTTTCAGACACTAATTACCCCCCTTGTGTCAAAGACCCCTTAGATCAATGGACTTCTTGACCCGTTGAACACTTTCGAGGCGATGCACTAAGAATCTAAGAATAGCTACTAGCCATTGGGTTAAGGTGTGCCAATGGTTGTTTCGTCTCAATCCCACCGATCGATCTTTTCTATTTTTTTTTTCTTCAAACTCGGTTGACACGATTTCAAGGAAAATGCTGTTTCGTTGCGCTTGTCAGAGCGCGATTTGGTTGTGATTGGATTGGGATCAATCGCTCACCAGGCTGAGCAAACAAATCTCCTTGATCGATTTGTCGCGGATATTTATGCCTCTATGGATGTGTACTGTACTGTAGTCACAGAGCTACGACGTGAATAGAAGCCCGGGCTTGAAAGCGGCGATCGAGGATCGAGTGTTGGACAATGAATTGAGGAGTGGATCAGTCAGAGGGAAATGTGCAAATATTTCAATATTTCTAGGCCAATCGCCCCCCCCCTCTTCACACACACACACACAAAATAACAAACGGGGCTGTTATCGGTGTGGCTGATAGGTGGGTCGAACCTCTGCCCTGAGATTGTATATCTCCCATTGATCAGCAGCCCTTCTACGATTACAATCAAAAGAGTCCGGGGAAAAACGAATGGAAATCCTAACTTTCACCTGATTTCAAGCACTTCTTGGTCGTCGACGGATCAAAATTTCCTGCTCATTATGATCGATGAAGACGGTGGATTGCCCGCTTTGAAGTTTCGATGGTTCTCTCGCAAGCTGCTGATTGCTGACTCGCTTGAATCCTGGTTTGCTGGTTTGCTGGCTGCCTGCCTGCTTGCCTGCCTGGCTGCCTGTCTACTTCGCTGCTAGGCTGACATAGTAGGTTGGTTGGATAGTTGGTTGGTTGGTTAGTTGCTCGGTTGGTCGTTTGCTTGGTTGATGCTGCTCAAAGCCCTTTCAGTGAGGAACGAGTTGATCCCTTCTCATTCAAATAAAAAGCAAATATTGAAAAGAAATCTTGGCTATTGCGTAAAACTAAAATCTCAGCAACTTGATATCATCTGGCATGTTTGTAAGGAACTTCTCTCTGAATACGATGTCTGCCTTTTGCCAAGTTCTAAAGAAGGCAAGTAAAATGGACCATTCAACAGACCAACACGAGTGGTCTATATTTCCACTTTAGTTGGAATTGGGGTCTCAAGTCAACCCAATAGTTTCTACTCTTGGGCAATTTTCAAGAGTGGATTACAGACGAAGGTGGCCATCTTGGATCGACAGCGAACATTTCGGCGCTTCCCAAAGCTCTTTTTACCCATTTCCAAGGGGGCCCATTGTCTGTAATTGAAAACAAAATATGCTCGTAAATGCACTGCCTTGCTCCACGTTTGCAATTTCTGTCTTTTGTTAAACCTCAGCAACCGGTTTTCAGATGGCAAGAAAACAAAATAGATACCATATGAGCGACTCCACATAATGAGCCATCGTTATTAAATGGTTATGGAGGTCTCTTCCATTGGTTTTTGAGCTCGATAGTCATGACTACATGAATCTGGCGTGCATTGGTTAATGGCCAAAGAATGTTATGTAATCAATCAAGGCCTTGGATTTGGTAAAAGAAAAAAAATCATCGAACCACCTATCTGCATTCGCAATCACCACCACCACCACCACCATCATCACTACCACCATCAACACCACCACCAGCAGGTTCAGGCCCACTAACAGCAGTGCCTTGGCATTGGAGGCCCTTGAATTGATCTTGAATGGCTTTTTATTGGAGTTTATCTCACAATCACCTTTGTCCGTGCCATCAAACGAAATTGATCACGTGCGAAAAACATCCGCCCACATTTATGCACCACCAGACACGAACGCACAACTCGCCGTTCTCCTCAAAGCCCAATACGTACGTACGTACGTTCGTACCTACGATCTATGTGTAGCGACAATTTTCAATGAAAATTGGGCGTGGTTGGCCTGGAACGCCCCCTGTCAATGAGTGGAACTCGATCTGTCTTGACACGCCTGATAAACACGTGTACATGGGTATTTGCTCAATCCTTTTGGCAATCGCTCCCAAAGTCTGGTTGGAGGAGGCACACCAAAAGAAGTTATGGAAATTAATTTGAAAATTCGACACGGAGCAGAATGAAGCCAGCGAGAAGCGGAAATTGAGTCCAGATATAGATAGGTGAAAGTTGGAATGCACTTCTTGTCGATTTCCTCCTTGGTTCCACGATCCATTCTAATCTGTGCGAGACTGAATAGATAAGTGTCCTCGCTCTCTTCCTCCTCCCTGTTTTTTCCTTTTCGCCGCTCGTCTCCCTTCAATTTATATTTTATTTGGCCTTTGTCAGTTTCCCTCATTCAACATCCGAAAGCAAACGCCCCTCTTCCCCATGTACGTTTGCCCATTTGTTTCCACAGGGTGGTCCACAACCCCAAATTCTGGGGCTCGTTCCGTGTCCTTTCCCTGAGCAGATCTATTGCCGTGTACTGTTCGTACTTTCACGCCGCCTCTTGACATTCCTCCGCTCATCAACTTGGGTCGTCGGGCGGGTGGATGGCCCAAAGCCATCGTTCCGTGATGTTCCAAGATGACATCGAAGCGCTCATGTGACCCCGATGAAGACGGCAAGATAGGAGGCCAAGTCATTATTCATCAGTCCCATCGTTTGTCAGCACCCTGTAGCATTGTTGTTCCAAGAAAAGGTCGATGTCATCGTCTGCAGATGAAGGAAGATTTGTTATAAGAAATGACAGTTGTCTCCTTTGGCCTACCGTACCTAACTACTACGGCCACGACGACGATCGCCACCACCACCACCACTACCACCACGCACTTCTTCAGCTGGCTAACCAGCCAACAGTTCCACACAGTAGGACGAAACAACAAATGGAACAACAACGGACAGAACGGGGGAAAAGTTTGATGGCAGAAATCGTTGGGGAACCAGTTTTTGGAACCACATCCCTACTATTCACTTCATACGTACATCCATGCCGTACCCTCCCTACCTCTCTACCTACATACACATGCGTGAGAGGTCGAATTGCTCTTTGCTGGGTGTCCTAACCCAGCTAGTCAGTGGAAGAGGACTCGGGAAAAATTGGCAGAGAAAAAAGAGGAGCCATTTTTATTTGATATTACTGCTTGTCTCATTTCTTTTTCTCCGGCAAATACTTGAGAAATTCAATTTAAAGGTCGGGGTCCCGGTGGTCGGAGCTAGATTCGAAACAAGAGCCCGCTTTCAAATAATGGAAGGAAGATAGGTTATGAGACCCGTTCTAATGAAGAGTGCAAAGTTTATTTGCCCCAGAAACACAAACCGCCCATCTCCTTCAATTACTGTAATAAATGCATTAATCATAAATGAGCCAAGGGGCCAATAATGTAATAACTTAAATCCAATGTTTAATGTCCAGTGGGCTCGATTGTTTTAATTTCAATCAACCATGCGTCTTCGTCGAGCGTCGAGAATTTTCAAACTCAAAAGTGGTTGAGTTGATAATTAGTACTCGAATATCCTTGTAATACAAAGGGTTTGTGCACTGGCTTGATTGGAAGCGAAAATGTCAATTCTTATTTCAGCTTGCGTAGCCACTTTTCGAAACATTCTTTGCTTTAATTATAATGTACGTACTATTTATGTTATGTTGGTCCTTGCTCCATGTACCTGTTTATTGCGTTTGAAGGCATGGCACCTTGAGGGAAATTGACTTTGATTTTTCAGTCTGAATACTGAAAAGCTCCCTTGTTATAATATTCATCATTCAAGAAAGGAACAGCTGCTATTATTGTTGGATTTTCTCCACTAAGAATACAGAAGTCTCGGTAAACCAACATTCGCCGTTAATTTATGCGATTTGTCCGCTAGACCCAGTAATGTTTATCTTTTTCCCGTGCCATTAACATGACATCAAATTCAATTCAGGATGAAAGGCTCAAAAAAACCTCCATTCAAGTTTGCTCGAGACATTCTGTGATGAAAATACACTTCGTACACATGTGTCATAAAAAGCTCCATCAACGATTACTCAATGCACATTATTTGCAAAAATGACGCAGTAGGTGAAGACCGAAGCATTTTCACCAAACCCCCGAGTAAAAATAGGCCAAGGAAAAGAGCGATCAAGTAGCATATTTTGTTAAGGTTTCGTTCAACTGGATGCCATCATTTTGCGATCTCCCAATCAAAATATCCCTTGGACACATGTTAGCACGAAATAACGGAGTCTCAATCCGTAAACATACATACGTTTAAGGCAACTGGGCTGAATACTACAGGTGAAACTGATCGAATTTCTAGTGTTCTACGGACAGATTGGTCCCGGCCAACAATCCAGGGACTAATCCCCATCTTTCTTTGTTTCATCGTCCACGTCAAGAGGGCACCTTTCTTTTCAAAGAGAAAGGCTCAAGTTTATCTGCTATCTTCACACATGCTCTACTATACTTAATCCGTACATGTACGTACGTCTTGGCACGACCGTACTTTGAAGTGACGAACATTTGACGGAGCCCTTCATGCGTGGAGTACATCGAATTTCTTGCATAACTTGTTGAGGACGACTGTGTTTTTGTGGTCTTGGATGGTTAATACTTGGCCTTTCGCTTCTTCCTGATAATGACTCGAATAGCATGGCGTGGTGTTAGAGACTGCTGTCTACAGTTCCAAAAAAAACCTGCTTATTTGTTGTCGAACTTGCCAAAATGATGATGAATCGAGGAAGTTTTTTGCGGCCGGCCGAGGAGGAAAATGAAATGAGACTTAAAAAAAGGCCATTTATGAAGACACACCATGATTTGATCGGTGTACGTTGATTGCATTGGACGACCAGTCCGGCTTGAGCAAGAGACTGAAGAAGCCATGTTGGATGATGATGCTGAAGACAAGCCCAACGATTAGTGTCGGAAAAACAATTCCAATTTGAGGGTCTCTGCACGCATTCAGAAGCTCCGGTTTCGTCCAACCAAGCATGTGGAGTTCGTCGCTCGTCGTTGGCCTTCATGTATTTTAATTGAAGAATTTGAGACGAGAGATGAGCCATTATCTCGAGTTACACCCTGGCATTATTGAGAAAGTCACATTTGAGGACAATCATTTGGGCAAGAAAAGTGGTCGGTTGACGTGCCTTTGGGTGTCCGGGGGGGGGCGGGTTGAGTGAATGATTTTCGGTGCTCACCAGGTCTTCTCGCGGTATGTTCATTGTTTTCCAAGGCATCTTCCAACCCAAGACACACTTTCTCAATCCACAATCGACTCAGCTACATCTCTTGAAAACTTTGGCCCTCAGCTGATTTTACCGCCGACGTCTCAGTCTCAGTATGTAGCAATTCATGGGAGAGAGACAAAAGTAAACGGGCTTCAAACATGCCAAGTAATTTTCTGTATTTCATGGCGTTTTTAAAGCACCAAAGGTTCATTTTCGTTCCGAAAGCTATAAATGATGAACACTCGTACAGATTGAAATGTCTCTGAGGAGCCTCGTTTCATAGGTCCATGACGAACGCCTCCCGCAGAGATTCTTTTAACGCGGAAAAAAGTTGTCTGAATTTTGGTTCAAAATGTCCGGCAAAGTGATCAAATAAATGTGTCTCAAATGAATACATGAAGCAAGCATTGGGATGGTCAAAACAACATAACTTCTGAATTCTGAATAATAGAGAAGCCTCTTCATCATGAGCCAGTGTTGAGAAATCATATTGCCTTGTCAAAACATTAATCATCTCATCCCAACTGCAATTACATCACTGACATTGGAGCGTCAATGCCAACGTACGTTTCTCAATTCAACCGCAGATCAACGTGAAAGAGGTTAAAATTTGCGAGATCCAACTTTAAGAAGTAAAAGAGGCCCGGCCATTCGTTACCGGACATGCCCGGATATGCCCGTCGCGGGGCATATATGGACCTATCTCATATGGAGGGAAATTTAACTTGGCAAGCCTGAAAGTCGAATGTTGTTTTCTTGCAGTATTCGCAAGAAAAAACGAGAAGCCTCGTTCGTCAGTGTGGCTGGTAAATGTGTGCGACCAGAATGAGATTTAGCAATGCAGGCGTTAGGCCTTCTCTCTCCTGCGTCCCAGCGTTCCAGCGTCCGTGCCCAAGAAAAACAAATGATTGCAGGCACCTCCCATGATGAAAAGAGCACAGGATCGTGTTTCGCCAATCTAATTGACAAGAACTAAATTTTCTTGACAAGAAATGCTTCATAAATCTAAATGGATCACCTTTCAGATAGTCTTTGGCTGTGGTAATTGCTTGACTCATTTTCCCACACATCGTTGTTCGCATGCATGCAGGTTGTGCACGTGAGTGTGTGCGTGCGTGAGCGCCTTCGTGGTGTATGTGCACAAGAAATGGTGTGTTTGTGGTGTGTGTGTATGTTAGGGAGGCTAGGGGAGAGTGAGAGGGCACCTATTGCCTAAGAGCCTGGTTTGGTAGAAATGTGACGAACTTCCTTCACTGGGTATTGTTCAATGTTGATCGCCGAGGTTTCAGGAGCTTTTGGAAAAAAAAAATAATTGGTTGTTTTGGCATTCTCCGAAGTCAATCTGTCATGGGAGATTAAGCTGGGATCACTCATCGGGTCTTCTCGGGATGTTTTAGGGGAGAAAATTAAGAAATTCCAAGGGTCAAGCGACGGCATTCGGCCGATTTTTCTTCTGAAGCCGCATCCTATCATGGAAGGAGAAATAAATTGCATATGATAGCCACGGGGAATGTCGAGTATGCAGATTGTTTCGGTTTCCCTGTAGCTCTCAAACTGTCTGACTTCAATTGAGCACTGACGGAAATCCCACATCTCCAACCGAATACTAGCGGCTTTCAATTACTCTTTTTACTGCTCCGATCACTTCCGAGACGATCTGGGGCTTAGATGGACAGTGAAGCGCTCAAATAAAATGCAATATCGCGCGTTTCCCTCAACGATAATCTGAAGCTAACGAGATGTGAGACATACTTGTTGATGTATTGGGAAGTCACGCGTAAACATACTGGATCTAATGCCAGAATGATGGACATCCATCCCCCGGAATACGTTCAATAATTGAGGCGTCTTTGGCTTTGAAAAACAGAGGCTCTTCTAATGAGAAGTCTAACACACCCTCGGCCCACAGATCTTCCCTTTTAACTAAAGCCTTCGGTGAGTACATTGACTCTGTGGTGGAGGGCAAATACATGGATGGAGCGTTCTCGTCGGTCCCATTTATGTTCCATTGCTCGAAGTCATTTCTCAATCATGGACTGTATTGTTGTGCTTTGAGAAACCCCTTTGAAGTGGCTCATTGGAAAATGTTACACCTTCGAAACGATCACTTAAGTTCCTTATTTTTCTTATTGCACTCATTTGTCAAACCTTAGACCTGAAGGTGTCTTCTGCTTGTGAACTGGACAAGTAGTCCCTGCAGTGTTCGAGTTTTTTGAATTTGAATGTTTTTTGCCGGATCGAGTCAATGGCCTAAGCTTTTCCACTACAACAGCATGTCGTTGGCGACTTACCTCCTTCGGTACGAACACACACACCCTTATTCACAAGTTTTTTTTCCGCTGCTCGGAGAAGTACATTACCAACACGGAGTAACTAGTCAAGTAGTTGTTGTAGAAGTCGTCGTTCAGGATCTGGTCCCATCTTTCTTGCGTTTGTCGCATTCATTTTGTGCTTTGAGATGAAGAACAGAAAGTTAAATGCATTCCAACTTTTTCATACTATTCTGACGTACGGTGTGTAACGAAAGAGTTGAGGGGGGCACAATATTCACTCAGTGTATAGCAGTTACTCGTAGGATCATATTGTCATAGCTCTGTCAATGTTATGCATCCAAAGGACAAACAATCAAGGTCCAAGTTGGATGGACTGACCCCATACAGTTTCGAGGAAGGTCTTTATCTGTATTCTATTTCGCTTGTGAAAGGTAGGTGTGAGTCAAAGAGGTATTCATTCATAAATTTTTTGTTTCACAGTTTTCAAATTGATTAATGCTCAGGTGCTTGGTCTATTAGAAAGTTTTCTGATTAATGTGGTTCAAAAAATAATTCTGATTTGGCACTTTGATGATCTAGATTTTTCACGACTACAGTACATTTGCATTATGACTTATCAATGATGAATTTCAATCATGGATTTAAAAATTCTTCACTCCGCCCTCTTGCGGTCGTCCTCTGAACTCCTCGTATAATGAAATGATTTAAAAAAGTACTCCGCAATACTTGATGCTTCTTACTTACACTCTGTTTGACCGTGGCTCATGTGGAAGTGGTCTCATTTCGACTAGAAGTTCTGCTTTGTAGCGACCTTCAAGGAAAGGTGAACCAGCCATGACAAGCAGCACTCAATGTGGGTGATTATCTGCCGTTCCATCTTGTTTTGGGAGGGACTGGAGGAAGCATCTTGTTGTGCCAATTTGCAGTTTGATGCCGCTTTTCAAGGTTCTGCTCCTCTTGCATTCGATAGCTTTGTTCTGAAATGTACACATAAACGTCTGCCAGCCGCACTCACATTCGTCGTTCGTCGCTCTTTCGTTCGTGTGGCTTCATTGATGAAAAAAAGTTAATTGTTCTTTTGACGCGTAGAAAAGACAAATACTTCCAACAAAGTGTCCGTAACAAATGAATGACAAAAGTGTTCAAATTTCACCAGATATTTCCACATTCCCCTATTCCCTCCCCCTCCTCTTTCACTTGACTTCAGGTTGATTATGGATCGAGATTATATTCCCGCATTTCTTTGAAACAGCATTCGTTTACCCATGTACGTAAAAAGCTTCAAATGGAAGAGGGGATGTGGCTAAACATTTGTTAGAAAGAGCATTTCCACATAGTGCCCAACCTCATGGGAACAAATGGATGGCGAGGGTGTCGGAGAATCGAGCCTCTTTTCACTATCTATGTTGTAGTTCCAGTCCTGGAATGACTTCGGTCCCTCCCGAAAAATAATCTCATTTGACTGGCTCCCAAAAGTCCAGAGAGAATGGCTTTGGAAAACTGAAAATGCATTTTCGAAACCTGAGCGCAATCTCAGATTTCCCGAGAACAATCTTGTCTTTCTGTCTCTCTCTCTCTGTCTCTCTTGGTGTACTGTATTTCTTGGCGAGCAACTGTCAGGCTTGAACTGTCAAAAAAGCATATTTTATGCACATCTGCCCAAATCGCTTCACTCGATATGGTGTAAAACTTGTTGTGGAGAAGTTATTTTGCAACACATCCATAAAATAAGCTTGTTTGGGCGTTCTCCAGTGCTTCGACTACTGCTTCTACTACTTCTACTTCTACTAGCATTTACACTGCATCCACATTGAAACCACTTCAAATAACCAAAATCAGTTTATTCAAGATCTCTGGCGCTCATGTGGGTTGTTGCAGTAAAGTTTACTGTCGTACAAAGAAGCACTACTTCAATCGAGGGCTCAAATAAATTATATATTGGCTGCTCAAAATATGGAGTTTGCATCAAGTTCGTATTGCGTAACAGTGAGGAACTTAGCATACTACTTGCATGAATGCTATTGATCAAGGTTCGAGAGCATATATATATACAAGTATTGGACCCCAAATGATCCCCCATTCGATTGGAGGTGATGCCTCAATCAACCTTATGTCATGGTTGGCCGATGCAATTGCCAAGATTGGAAGGAAATCTCGCCGAATATCCTTCCAAAGAGAGCAAGCTTACATTAGCTTAAGAATGATTGTCAATATTTGTGTTCCATGGCTCTTGTCGCAGAACTGTATTTGACAAGTAGGACTGAAAAAGGAACAGGATGTTTTTTTATTGTAGAATCAATGGGTTAAGTTACCATGTGTGCATTTTTAACAACAAAAAGTTGTCCTTTTTTCCTAATTAACTGCACGCCTGTGACGAAGTACTGGGTGGAAATGAGTAATGTCATCATTTAAATAAGTGTTATCCGTTGACGAATAAAGGATGAAACCTTTCTGTTGGAAACAAGACCATTGCCAGCACTGAGACGGCTCATAAACGGAGCGACCTTTTAGAAAGAGTCAGATAAACCAATTGCAAGCAAAGGCTGACATCGGCAAGAAAGCGTGGACTACATACACAACCTTTCTGACCAATGAATGAAGAGATTATTGTACGGTGCTTCAAAATACGACTAGGATGTGTTCCACGAAGAGATGAGGATCGTCTATTATTCGGACACCAGACGTGTTAGACTGGCCCTAGTGTTAGTGCCTCAACCTACGTCTCGTTTTAAGGCGGGACTTTGATGATGGGATCAAGTCTACTAAGTGTCCTGAACGATAACGAAGTGGAGATTAAACTTCTCTCTTCTTCGGCGGCTGTTGTTGTTTTTACCGACCCCTGTCACCGATGCATCTCAGCCGGAAGTTATGTGATGGTTGTAGGGGAGGGTTAAAACCGGAGGATTCTTCCAAAATGCTACTGTTTCCCCTCCACCATCCATATCATCATCCTGGAGAGACATCCCGTACTCAAGAGAGTGAGAGAGAGAGAGAGCAAGAGAGGCGAACAGGATAGACTGAGTGAGTGAGTGAGTCAGTGAGTGAGTGCACACACCATATCCCGAGCGACTGGCTATTACCATGGCAGTAGATGAAGCAAGTGCAAAGCGAGTGCCACTCAGTCTTCTTCTCCTTCCTCCTTTTTTCTTGTACAATATCACAATGATACATTATTGATTTTCCCCTGGGGGATTCCAATCAGACGAGCCCAAAGACCAAAGCGACGCTTGGAACGAACACGAGGAGGAAGAAGAAGAAGAAGAAGAAGAAGAAGACAGAGAAGAGAGGAGAGGAGAGGGAAAAAACCTAAAAGGGAGCGTCGAAAAAGACCCTCTAAAAGGCCAACGGAGACAGAGACGAGGACCACGGTACAATCCGTGTGTGGAAGTTCCAACGTATTTTTGTTGTTTCCAAGACGCCACCAACTTGGACACACCGTCTAGTGACAGGAGCCATGGTTCCGTAATCCAATTATTCAAGTAAAGATTAAGGCCATGTTCTGGATGCCTGACTTTTTCCTCGAAAGATTATCCCCGCTTGGTCAACGGGATACGAATAACGTAATAATCAAGAAAGGAAGAACTCGGATTTGGAAGCTCTAGGAAAAAGCTTCGGAGTTGACCCAGGTGGACATCAATAATTCTGAAATGAGAGTCAACCTAATGGAAGGTGTGGGCGACTGAACAGTACAGGGTGTTAAGAAAGAAACGCTACACCACCTTCATATGTTGCCCATGGCTTTTGCATCAAAAAGCGAACTCCGGCGAAACGGGTCACAGTAGGTAAACCAATTTGCTTTTACATTTCAAATGACTATATTCATGTCAAAGAAATGTACACTAAGCACATGCATAACTAAGGATGTCAAGTACATGCTACAGAAAGCTGTACCAAGAAGGGTCATTCTGAAAAGAACAGTATTCGTGACTCGATCTTTCCGATATCGAGAGGCAACAGGCCATGAATTAAGTCAAAAGAGGATATTTCAACTAAAAGTCAATTTTTCACTGGATTGGTCCATATTACATCTTCTTGTGATTGATATTTTTCTTTATATCAAAAATAATATAATATAATAATAATAATAATATATCAAAATCCAAATCATATGTTTTCCATTCCTTTTGATACCCTTTGTATTTTGGGAAAATCACCGAGGTCGATTTTCACAAAACGCCCAAAAGCCACCGAAGATTTCATTTCAATATGTCCATTTGTCCTGCATGTGAGTTACTCATTCGCCATCAACCTTCTCGTGGGGTTCATGCAAGAGAAATGTTGGCTTGTTCACCATTGAACAGATGACTGCGTACACCATGTTCAAATACAAATATGAAATAACGCCCTATTTCCCAATTGCGCCTTAAACACTGACATGGAACATTCCAAACGACGTAAGCTGCCCAATAGTATGGCACACTTACTGTGATTAGCCCTCAACTCGGAATCAAAAGTGGCCCACAACTATGTCATGTACCGTGGAGTCGAGTCAATCTCCTCCATATCTGTATCGTCATAGTTGTCTTTGAGCCATCGTTGGGTAATCGATAGACATTCTTCATCATCTTGTTCCATTCCGCCCAACGTGAATAGATCTGTCCCGTCCCCTCCTCCCCCCCGCCCTCTTTTTTGGTTAGGGGAGAGAAGCGTCGGTCGAACCATCTCAAATGGATTTATTTTGCCAGACAGTCGACCCATATGAACTTACTACTGCCATAGATTTAGGGAGGAGCGACTCGAAACGCCCTGGAGGTCCCAGCGGGAACACGCGACAATCGGAAAAGGGAGCTCAGAGGAATCGGAACAGGAACAGACTCCTTCGGATTCGGAAAGAGAGACAGGCTCGAGAACCAATCGATAAGGAATTGCATTGGTGCCAAAGTCAATAAATTCCTCGGAGATCGATGATTTTTGGCCCACTTTTCGACACGGAGCACAATGTCAGAACGCCCTCAGATCATCATTCAATAGTGGGACATCTATTTCAAGTTCGTATATATTTGGTTTCGAGTATGTTACTGTAACGTAAGTGTTATAGTACTGGAGGGGTCGCTGACCAACGAGAGTCTCATTTTGAGGGGTGTGGTGGCAAATCAGGTTTTTTCCCCTTTTCATTTTAGAACGACCAACAAATACCTAAAACAGACATTTGGAACAATTTATGAGAGTATTCCGTGTTGAAAAATCATTTAGGGCCCTTTTCCACCATCATTTTTCTTAGCAACCCACTCACTTGTTCTGCAATGCTGCAGTGGAAAACGTCTGTTTTGTTAGGACTTCTTACGAGTGATTGAATCGCAACTAGCTGCAATGTGTTTTAGAGCATGCTTGGAAGACTCTTACGAGTTGAACAATGCTTCATTGGTCCTTATGCTGCCAAGTTGATTTTGTGTGATTTTATAGTGGCAATTCTGCGATGATTCCAAAAAACTAATTCATAGGAAGGACTCTAAATAGCTTAAATAACAACGAAAACTCATGATTTCTGTGATTTTCTAATTTGTTTCTTGAACAGAGATTTGATTTGAAATAGCTCTAAATCTAGAGTGAAGATGACAAAACTGCCAGCGGTCATCCGGTTAGATTGTATGCTTAAGCATATCCCTTTGGTTGTTTCGGCATAACAATTTTTCCTCAAGTTGGCCGAACCTTTTCAAAGGAGTCAAGATATCTGACGTCTTACCATGCATGCTAATATTCTGAAAGCTTTTAGTGAATATTCCAAAAGAAAGTCTATATTGCTTGTCTTACGGTGCCACGTCAAAGAGAGGCCCGAAGACATGTGGTTTTCAAGTTTGAAGTGGGCTCTTTCTCAGCTGAACGAAATCCATTCACAAGTTTATGTACTTAATTAGTGCGTAAATTATTCATTGGATGAGTGATGGATGAACACCTTAATGCTTACAGTAATGAATTTCGTTCGTCGAGGGGCTGTGACTGGTTTTCTGATCAAGAGTGCATATATTTTCACACAAACATCCGACATGACTTACCTGAGCATTGGCAGTTTCATCGCCAAACATAAGCGGTGGTTTGCAGTGTGAAACCCCGACATAATTCCTGATGGCCATTTTCAAGACAATCTAGCATGATATGAAAAGCGAATAATTGGGCCCGTTTTGATGCCCCACAATTATAACGGCGTCTCTGTGAATCATTGGTCCACTTTTGTAGAAATATGCCGGTGCTTAAATTGAGAAAATGAGCACGTCACTTCAGTTTGTGCATTCAATACCTACGTAAGTACACTTGTACACATAAGGGTCCTTTTGGCTTGTACAGAACAGGCACTAGTATTGGATAGTAGGTAGAAAACATTGCGATACGATTCAAGACATGGATGGTATGGGGCTATTTTTATTCCAGGGACTCACAAGATGGCCACAATGTGGCTTTGAGAGTTCTTGGATATTGAACATTTTTGGCTAATTGACGAACCATGTGATCTTGCTCCGATTCCTTTTTAGATATTTGATCGGGCATATCACCAAAAATCAACCACAGGCATGTGGCAGTTGCAACTGGATATGAGAAACCATGATTCCTCACACGATCGTAGTGATTGGAATTGGTGAGTGCTTGATGTCGTCACATTTGATATCTTCGCACCTACTACTGGGTTGGGAAGTGAAATTGAACACGTTATTCAGACATTTATTGAAGTAAATTTTGCTCATGGCAAAACGCCAAAACGACTCCAGATAATCATCGTTCTACGATTCGGAATTTCTTAAACATTATAGCTTAGCACTAAAATGACCATTGCTCGCATTGAGTTGTACCAAACAAAATGAACGAGTCGTCCGAGTCAAAGATCAGACGGATCGCGATCAGTAGTATACATTTTTCTAGTCTTTTTTAGTGTGCCTTGGAAAATTGATTAAAGACAATTAAGTGGAGTGGGGGAAAAAACACCAACTCACATACTTTTCCTCCCGTCCTTGTAAATACTATTGTGCTGTAGGTGGTTGGTGCTCAGTGTAGTGTCGTTACTGAATGAATTTACTGCGTACTATGCTAGCTAGCCTTTCTCTGCCTCTCGTGGAAAGAAGTGAGTGAATTTAGACAAACGGATGTTTCGTGATGATTGTGATTGTCGGAGGCCAAAGAGTATGTTTACGTACCCTGAGCACAGAGGTGGCAAATCTCTCACTGTCTCCTTGTCTCCGAAATCATTTGTCAAACCCCTTCGTTAATCAATTCAAAATTGTGAAATGCTTCGCTGGAAACGACGCCTGGGTCGGATCTTGTTCAAAAACTACGTGTACGTACGTACCTACGTTTCGAACATGGTAGAGTAGAAGGGGGGGAAACGAAAGAGTTTGTCCACCTCGTTCGTTCGTTCCCATGTGATTTTTCAAACATATATTAAAGATCTATTAGATTCGGTGGAGAAAGTGGAGAAAATATGGTCCATGGAGCTTGCTTGCTTGCTTGCTTGGCACCAACATCCGGGCGAAATTGAAATTGACGCTCTCGCTCGAGCTCTTTTCAGAGGCCCGTTTTTACCGTATTCAATGGCTTCACGACTTCGATCATTGGATCATTGAACTGGGAGGATTTCCAGGGGTGATTCGTTTTAGCAAATCTGATCTCATTCTTATCGTTTTCCTTAATTTAAGGGCCTTCATCAGCAGCATGACGCCCGATAGATTTATGATCGATTTGCTCCATTAAAGAGTACATCTTTCTAAAATGCGGTTTCTTCGCCGTACATAGCACGTACCGTATAAATATATATATAAAGATATCCAGTGGCCACATCTCTCCATCCAGCATCTTGATAATGATGAATTAAGACCAATTGTCCATTATCGCGGTGACTTTTAAAGTCAACATCATCATCATCTTTGTTCCTTTTCAATTTCAAGATCGAACGATCTGTTCGGAAAAGAAGCCACTGGTTTCCTCGACGATTGGAAATCAAAAACTGATTGGATTAACGAAGCAGTGGGTGATGCAGGTTTCTTGACATGAAAATTGGCACGTCTTACTCTCATATTTTGACACTTGAGCAATGCAGTGGTGATTTACAGTATAGTACAATGTACCACGTCCTGTCTTACTACACTACTACACTAAGTATACTATGCTGTACTGTACACGCTAGAGCTCGAGTGGCTGAAGGTCGACGATGTCTCCGAGATCATTCCAGGAACCACCTCCCTCGTCTAAAGTTGTAATTTCTGGCTTGCCAATGAACAACGAACGTACCCACCAACTTCAAGCACTTTCAACGGGTGTGAGCTCAGCTGAGTTAGAACGCAAGAAACGAACGAACCAACCAAGAGAAAGAGCACCGAGTGTCAAGACTAATTTGAAGCAATTCATGAATTGGAGATACTTAATCATTGCCATATCCAGATATTGGCGCCACGAGAGGCCGACGACCATTCAACATTAATTCCAGTTTGATTCAGACCTCAAATGGAGGAGGATGGAAGACAGGAAGAGCCAAGGAACGAACGAAGATCATCATTGGACGTTGTGGCCCGATGAAGAGGAATGATTTAAAGTAATTGTGATGGGGGCATCATCCTGCTGGCTGGGCTTTGGCTTGTATGTCGATTGCTCCCAGCTCGGTGGTTCAGGCAGGCCTGGCTGATTTTTTTGCATTCCTTTTGTAAAATCTTGATCCATGCCTCGTTCGCAGTTGCGCAACGTGGAGAAGATGGTAAAAAACGGTCCACAAGACAACATCAATTTACTCTAATGACCAAGCATGAATTTATATATGTCCATCTACGGACTAGCCTACCAAGCATCTAGCTACCTAAATGGCTTGGAGAATATCGTGAATTGCCCGGTTATGGTCAATCCCATCCAAGGACGAGAATCACTTGGTCAGAACAAGGATGATTCCATAACACACGTCACACGCGCTGAGGAGTAGCCAAACATTTTGTTTTGTCGAAGGAAATCTGAGCATTCAAATGTGCAAACACGCCCTCCCACCAGTTTGTGTGTACTCGCCCATCAATATAGTATACCACGCATTATATCAAAATACTTCTATACATAGACAGAGAGAGCAAAGGAACTGTGGTCGCCGGGTGTGTACATAAGGGACGTCGTGGATTGTCGGAAATGAATTATGAACATTCCCCCGTTTCATTGGCTATGATAAGCAACGACGACAAGTTTATGGCTCGGCAGCAAATCAGATTTATAATACCTCACACACACACACACATACACCTCACGTAAATAGTCTCGTTCCACAGTACACTACAGTGTACTGCGGTACAGGTACCTCCGGACAGTGTTTTCATCGCTAACAAACCACGTACGTACCTCATGATGAAACCATGACACTTGGCTATTATTGAGGGAATGCTTTTATGTTCAAATGAAAGCTTTGCGCTGGATTTCTGAGGTTAGTTTTTGTCAGAAGGAGCATTGACTTGGCCATAAATTAGTTGCTTTGGAGATGTTCAGAAACCTTAGTCGTCATAAGAGCGGTGACTGGTCTAAATTTGCACGACAATTAGTGACAAAAACAATTCCATTTTATGATTTTACGATCTGTTATTTGGTTCAATTTCATTACATTGTTTCCATAGGCTCAGATGACTTTTGGACGTTGAAAGAGAAAGTTCCTGATGATTTACCAGCTGGTTTGCCAATTTCAAGAAGAACTGGTTCAAATAGTCATTTGGAGCATCATCATTTTTGAAAGTTCATTTAAAGATGATTTATGCTCTACAATATATACTTTCATGCATTTCTTCTTTGTTTGCCAATTCTAACATTTGTGTGTGCCTAGCAAAACGGTGAGATAGAGAGCGGCAACAAATCGTTGGAAAACGAATATGAATCATTAATTTGAATTGATCACTATTGAATGGTTCGAAAATGCTTGGGAGTTGTAGTCGAAAGTCAAATAAGGGAGCTGGATGGACGGACGACGTGTTTGCAAATCAAATCATCTGTTGTTTGTATGATAGTAAAAGCCTGGAAGTGAGCACGTCGTAACTCGAAGGAGGGTGAATTGGCAATTTCCACTTGAAAGTTCTTTGACGAGTGTACAGTGTATATATAACGGTCCGATTTCGCTTCCTAATGTCAATCAAGTCATTTCATTGACCAATGTGGAAGCTGATTGTGATTTGGTAGTTCCGGTAGTGGCCGATAGGGGTCCACAGTAATTTACTGTTTCCTAGGGCACTACCTCAGTCCTCCAGTGCAGTTCACGTAAGCCTATATAAGTGTATAAACAGTTTCGCCTTGACAAGCATAACAAGAACACGTCTCTTGCTAGCAGAAATGGCAACATGCTTGCTTTCAAGGACGCTTGACAGAGTAAAAAGTGTGAACCCTCCCTCGCCTTTTCACCCGCTAAGGTCTGTCGTTTTTGTTGTCGCCTTCTCATTGGCACATTTTGCCCTTTTTCCTCTTCATTTTATGATTTGAATGGGATGACTTGAGTTCGGTATTGGTTTTTGCTCCATCTCAGGGATTACTGTCAAGTCTTGACGGTTCATTCAATCTGATAACTGAGCCTACGCTTTACACACCATGTCTGCCGTTTAATGCACGGATGGCCATGGCCGTACTGTACCTCATCAATGTGCAATCAGTTTAGCCGTTTTCCGATGATTTGATATCGGAATAGGCATGGTCGATGTGTATGTGTCTGAATTTGCCGGTGGTTTGCTATTAATGAATGGATGCCTTCCCATTGACATGTTCTTTGGATTCATGGCCGAGTCAATGTTTAGAATTTGATTGGCATGTAACAGTTAGTTACGTCCATTGGAAGGAGTCTCATTTGTCGTGCGCTACCCGCTCTAATGGTGAAGATGTTGTAAGCGGTTCGGTTCGTTCACATGTCGTAATTGTCGTTAGCAACAGAGCGATGACGGAGAGTGCGTAAAACGGGCCCTCACCACCAATAGTACGCATACTCACCACACATGTACGTACACACATCCGTCGGTCCGTCCGTACACTAATACATACATACACTATACGTTCGTTCGTTCGTTCGTTCGCTCATGTCAGACCCGAGAGGTGCGGGCTAGCTAGCTCACGGATTACTTGGTTGATTTATGTCTACCCTCCTCCAAGCAACGGTACGCCCAATGAGCTACATTGCGTGCATGAGCGTGCTCCATGTAGGCATATGTGTTGTGGCAACCTGCCAAGCAGCTCACCTGTGTGATGATGATGATGATGATGATGATGATGATGATGATGATGATGATGATGATACACGTTCCTTGGTTGATTTATGTCTACCCTCCTCCAAGCAACGGTACGCCCAATGAGCTACATTGCGTGCATGAGCGTGCTCCATGTAGGCATATGTGTTGTGGCAACCTGCCAAGCAGCTCACCTGTGTGATGATGATGATGATGATGATGATGATGATGATACACGTTCCTTGGGCGGACGGGCCCTCTCGCTTTTTATCTGAACTGAGCGCAACCTTGAAAGTCTTAGGTGCCCGTTGGAATTACTCCTCTGAAGGACGAACGACTGTCTCTCTGTGTGTACGTAAGTACGTAGTAGATGTCCGTTGGAGGACTCGCCAAGGACACGAGAATTGCTGGAGCGTGTGAACCTGGCGTGTGGTGGGATTGGCCCTATCAATCCGGAAACTCCAGGCAACACTCACAGACTATTGTATAACTTCGAGGGCCAGGACTCCTTGCCAGGTTAGTAATGCCAGGTAAGGACTCATTTAAGATTGCTCTCGAAAAACGTGATGTCATCCAGACCTTCATTGAATCCACAGCTAGTCAATGGAATGAAAAAGCATTTGGGGGGTTGCGCCTCGGCCAGAGTCTAGTAACCTGAGGTAGTTCGTTTAGCTCCCGTAAGTTTGACTGGTTTACAGGAGGACACACAACAGAGGACCGTTGCTCGGGCGAATGATGATATGCCAGGACATATTATCCAACACCACAAAAGCAACGGTACCCGAGTTTTTAGACCCCGAGCAAGGTGGGCCCGTTTGGAAGGGCATAACGGTTCCAAACTGTGGATGTGTACGTGTGTAATATGTATTGTATAGGTCCATAGACCTGGGCTGATGTGGTGGTACGCACATACCCAGAGAGTCGCTCAGTTCGTCCAAGAAGAAGGCGGCAACAACGGTGTTGTCTATTTTTTATGGGATGACGCCAGACTGTTACGTAGGGAGGGAGGGCGACTTCATGATGGGCTGGTCCCGAAATTAGGTAGAGCTCCTGCCCGGCGGGAAGGCGATGAGTCGGACGCATTGAATGTTGTACGCATCCATCTCGTCAGTTCTGGATCAACCTCGTTGATATCACTACTAGTTAGCCGGACTAGAAGTGACCACCCCGAGGTCAACCCAAAACCCGCTTGGCCTTGATCAGGAAGAAGTGCTGGCTGAGGACGAGGCTCAACACGCCCCTACCCCCCATTAGAGTGTTCAAAGTGATCCCTTTTCCCCAATATCCACAGAAGTGTCGATTCCAATACTCTTCGAATCAATCTACCGTTATCATTATCATCGTTTTAAGTGCGTTGTTGAGTTCGTGAAAGAGCAAAAGCCCTCTGAGCTGATCGAAGTGAGCATTCCCCCCCTTAGTCCCATCCCCTTTCCCCTTTTGTCCTGAATAGAATCAATAGACGTATCCAAAATTAAACAAGAGTATAGTACTGTTCGCTAATATTGGGAATACAAACTGGCCTCCACGTGGTTGCATGAAAATGGTGAGTGATTGCGTGAATCTCCGAGTGTTGTGAACGACTTCAATATCCCGTGGTGAAAAACAATGGAGGATTCCATCGAAAGGAAGTTGGCTCTCCTGGACGGCATTATCATGGACCTTGATCATGCTCAAAACGAGGAAGACCAAGACCAACATAACCTTCAACTATTGCGACAACAGCAACATCACCAACAACACCAACAGCCTCATCATCATGAACAACAACAACAACATCATCATCATCATCAAGATCAACGACAGCAACAACAACAACAACAGCATCAACAACAACAACAATCTATTTCTTCAGACTTAAGCACCGTCCAGGAATCGAGCGGCGGCCGAGGTGATGCTGTTTTCAGAAGCATGAAGATCAATGATGAATCCAAAACACCTTATTCAGACGCAACACAGGTAGGAAACGAATGGTGTCAGTGTCGCTATGAAATGGCAATTTCCGTAAGACTTCATCCAATGACGTTATTTGAACTCATGGTCACACTCTGATCCATATGGTAGTTTATTGACCCATTTGGATGATCCGTATGCATGAACGTATAAATTTTGAATTTATTTCTTCCCACCCAATATTTTCAAGGGTTTCATATGCTAGACTATCCAAGTAGATAAAAAACCTGGCCATGATGAGGTTTGAATCTAGGAGGAGAGGAGATCCCGTCTTGGGATTCTTGGAATGACTTACGTTCGTTTGCGTTGAGGTTTTCCGTTCATCCGTTTTCAGGCACATGCCATAAAGTGTTTCCCAAATTAGTGCCAGCTCATGCGGCTATTCCCTTCTCTCCCCATATTTGTGTTTGATCTTTTATCGAGCCTCTTGGCTTTTGCGCCTTGTGTGTGTGTGTGAGTGTGTGTGAGTGTGTTGATGTAGATGTGTTTGTGCCGCTGAGTCTCTCCCATTATGGAGGGGCAAATTAGACAGTGGTTTGATAATTTGTACAATATGTCGTCTTCATCAAGCAAGAACGTTGTGGTTATGGTGGTGTAACTTTGGTTGATGCGTCCGTCCGTTCGTTCGTTCGGTCGTTCGGTCGTTTGACAGCAGCAGGAACAACAACAACAACGACCAACGTCGTCTTTCTTGAAGGAAGCTCACTTCTCTCCAACATTAATCACGTCGTGCTTGAGCCTTTTTCAAGAACATGGTGTATGTGTACAGATATCTCTGTTTTCAGCCGCATTGCTTTGAACAATTCACCCACCCCGAGTACGATAATCCCCCAACTCATGATAGTGTTTTCCCTTCACCACCGCCGCCCCCTAATCTATCTTGTCTTGGAACGTAGAGAATGTCCTTTGATTTGTGCCCACAGTGCATAAGAAATGACGTCGAAAGTATTAGGTTGAACCTATATAATTTAACACTCATCAACGTAGACCCAGAGCTAGCATTAGAAGGGCTTGATGAATACTTTAAGGCAATCAATACCTGACAACAGAGACACGTGGATACAGTTCCAAGACACTAAATCAACTTTGTTTGAGTTAGTTGGATGGAACCTTGCGTTGTGTTTTCATATCTAAGAGAGAGGCCAACGGCCAATCAATACTCAACGCGTCTCTTCGTATTCTGTATGATTTCATACATACTGAATACTTTATGTAGGTGCGGACTTGCGAGTAAATCTTACCTTGCTCAATCTCATGTGATGTTTGACGATTAACTGTGCGTGGTTCACACATCAATGATGAAACGTGAATGTAGAATATGAGAAAGTAATTTGAGAAGAGAAGCTGAGCTCTATCCATCCATTCTCTGAAACCCTAGTCAGCCGAGTGAGTAGGCACGGAACCATATCAGATTTGCTAGTGTTTGTCCAACATGGCCGGCTCTTAAGTAAACCAAGACCATTCACACTCGTTGAACATATGAAATATGAATCTGTCAGTGGCGTGTGTAGCATTAAAGGAATGGCTTAATTGCCGTCACGGGCCTCTCGATTTGTCTTTTATATGTTTTTCTCCACGAGGTGATTGCTGCAACCCCCCTTTTATCGTTGGGACTATACTGTATATACGTAGTAATGCCGTCTTGAATGGTTTCTCCTCGGTGTCTTGGTAGGCAAGAGCATTGCTTGTTGGCTGTCCAATTATGTGTAATCAGCCATGGTTTACCTTACTATTACCGGCACTGAAGGCAAATCGTGCCCAATGGAAGGAGGCCATTCAATATTAAAGAGAGACGGTGGAAATCGTTGTTTGGCTATATCGTTCAAAACAACGATGAACTCCTCAAATTTCGGGAACACTCCGCCTAGCTCCTTATTCTTTACTCGTCAAGATAGAGTTCCGTGTTGCCTCCTCCTTGGAAATGGACCCATGGCTTTACCCTTGGCAAAAGTACTAACCATGTCCATAAGTACGGGGGTACTTGAAACCAACAACCACTATGATGATGACGACGACGATGATGATAGGAACAACATTGCTAAGGACCGGTCTAATCATAAAGAAAGAGCCCCATTTTCCACCAGCAGATCAACCAGCTAGCGAGAGAGAGAGAGAAAGAGAGAGAGAGAGGGAGAGAGAGAAAGAGAGAGAGAGAGGGAGAGAGAGAAAGAGAGAGAGGGAAGAAGAAGAAGAAGAAGAAGAAGAAGAAGAAGAAGAAGAAGAAGAAGAAGAAGAAGAAGAAGAAGAAGAAGAAGAAGAAGAGAGGGAACCGAGGAAGAGGGCATTTTCCTCAGGAAACGAGCTCATTTCCATATGAAGACAAACTTTCGGCGTGAGGAGATTCAATTTTCTCTGTGCCTACTTTTATGTCGGCGTAGGGTTCACAACAAGAATTGGATGGGACTTGATCGAGCAATTTGGGCATGGTTCGACAACGGTCCGTGAATGTCTTGCTGTGGTCCACAAAACAGGAGAAATATGTACAATAACCATCCTTCGACCCTTGTGGTGTCGAATGCAGTTTCGAAACTCAGACGATGCGTAAAACTAGCCGCAGACTGAAGGCAGAAGACAGTGCCATTCATTCTCATTCATAAGCAATGGGGCACTTCGTCTCAAGCCAGCGTTTTCCGTTCATTGATCGTTCTTAAAAGTAGTATTAGTAGTGGTTGTGGTGGTGGTGAATGTTGCAATTGGACCACTTGAACGTATTTCTACTTGAATGGGCTGTCGAGGTTGCATACACTTTCTATCTTGGACCAAAACCCAGACCGTTACCAAGCTCTGTCAATCTTTGCTCGAGTTTAGTAAATGATCTGGAAGTCTGCGAGACTTAATGAGAGCAGAAACATCTCCAAGGTTTGCAACCACTCAAACGTGTCCTCAATTATCGTTGAAAGGGTGGAACCACTGGAAGTGCCAAATTTCACCCACTGAAAGTCAGATGATCTAATTATGCATCACACTCGACAGTTTTTCTCCGGTTGGCAATAAAGCGTGACGTTCTCGGCAATTTGACACTCAATCAGTTGCACAGATACCATTTTCCCGTCTAGCCCGAGAACTTTTTCGAGGCCAGTGCCAATTATTGACCCACGAGCGGGGCTTTGCTTTGGTGTGAGAAAACAGCCCAAACCAATGAGAGACCTACCATCGATGAGAGCCTGGAAATGTCCTTAAAGCTCCTTGAGCCTCCTCGGGCTTCCATTGTTGCCTCTCGGTGAGTGCGTGATGGTGCGGGTGTCTGCATGTGGGGCTCGATTCTCGATGATGTTAGTGTTGTTAGTTGTCGTTGCTGAAGGCTAAGTACCTCCAAGTGTATTGCGGCCAGGCAAAGGCCGCCCAGTTCTTCACTGTTCTTGGCAACAGCTGCTGCTCCCTTGTTCCCAATTTGCCTCCTCCTTCTCGTCTGACTTGGTCCTCTTTTCTGATGTTGTTGCTGTTGTTGTTGCCCTTCTTCTTCGTGTGCATGAAGCAGGACCACGATGAACGCTAAAATCAGCCTTGGGCTGCAACTCTCATTGATGGGAACCACGTTTTGGAACGTCGTCATTATTGTAAGTGAAGGCTTTTTAGGGACACAGCTGCTGTGAATCACAATTTGGGACCTCCACTATCCCCACCATCACCAACACCTACCGTAGAATCAAAGCTGCTTCTGGTACTTCTACCGCTACTACTACTACTACTACTATTACTACTGCTACAGCCTCTTCCGTTCTTTCTCTCTCCCTTCCTCAAACACATTCACAGACACCATCATGTCTTCAGAGGCTGTGGAATCAAAGTTGCACGACTGACTCACCATTATTCCACAAATGATCAAACTTGCTCGGGCATTTCTGCCCGGTTTACTACTACTTTTGCTCCTGCTGCTGCTGCTACCACTGCCGCTGCTACAATAATGAACTTAAGAACATGCGCTTCTCCACTCTCTGTGGGTCAATAGAGATTACATTTTAGCCACAATATCGTGTCGTTATCCATTTATAGGCATGTTTTTTTCGAAATCAAGACCCCAATTGAGAGCAGGTGTTTTTTCCACTTGAGATTACCAATTCAAGAGGTAGTGGTTAAAAATCGTACTCTATATGGAGTCAGGTCGAGTACTTTAGTAGTGTTTGAACTAACACCACTTATGTGCTAACGCGCTTGAAAAACGAAATCTGGATCGAATGAAATGGCAAATGCTTCCTTCATGTTTATTTCATGAGCCTACAAGTCAGATTCATTATTGACAAGGAAACTGACTGCCCCCCTTTGGTTGAAACTTTTTCCCCCGAAGCATCATCTGTCAAAGCATCAAACTCTCCGTGAATATATTCCAAAGTTGCATGGATATTATGGAGGCATAGTTCTACCTTGCCCTGGAGTCGTGCGTGAAGAGATATCTCCATCTCTCTTCAAGATGTTCATGTTACGCCTCATTGGAGCAAATCCAAGGACCCTAATTACTCCGGAAGAAATGCTTTTCGAGTCGAACAAAGTAAGCCAGGCAGGCAGCAAACAAGCAAGAGCATACGCACGTCTGAATGTCATGTGGTTTTTATTTGGAACATGCAAACAATTTGTAATTAAAGCGACATTTTGCAGAAACCCCCGAGAGTTCTGCATTGTCTCGCTTTATGGGAATTTCTCTTCTCTACCATCCATAAAAATGCCCCGTCCACGTTAATTAAGGCCTCTAAACTACATCTCAGGGTTCACCCATGAACCAGGTTGAATCTTCAGCAATTTATCTAGACAAAAGAAAAACCTACGTGACATTTTAGAAGCAACGTTTTTCCCAAAATACGAGTACTCATGTCGGACTAACCTTTGTTAATTCCATATTGAAAATGCCTTTTTTGGTCTGGAGGACCAAAATGTCAGGATTTGCACCTCATCCCCAATCAATTTCGAATCTGCTTTGAATTTATTTTCACCGGCTACGTTAGACGAGGAACTACTAGCACTTTTTCGGCTCAATCCACGTGCAAAAATGGAATCAGACGGTTTTGCCACTTACCAAAAGACTGACTTTTCGCTCCAGTCATGATGAAGGGAGTTCAAGCGCCTCTTTTGTGTCTAGGTTATTGACCCGACGAAAGCGGCCGTAAAAATGTCTGCAAATATGAACGTTTTGTCACTTTGCGTGTTAATGATCCCGATCTTTGTGCAGATTTTCAACCTCTTTTCACCGCCTAGTCACATTGAGTTGGAGTCTATTAGCGATTGTATTAATACATACAGCATTCACCTCTTTGCTCCACGTCGTGCTCTAAGTGAAAACAAGTTGCTTTAAAGACTCGGCGAGGTTCTGCCACCTCTCCAATATTAGTCGTTCATAATTTCATCGACCAATTGTCTGCTCGAGCCACGGAAGCCGATTCATTAGTGGCCTTGCGGTGAAGCTTTCAATCTATCAAGAGCTATGAAGAGTGAGTTTTTTTTTTTAGTTCGACTACCGTATGTACATATATAGGAGTAGAGGAAGATAGTAGGTGATGTAGAGCGACGTTTGCAACGTCCATTTATCTTGGGACGACACACCATTTGAAAGTTTGAAACAAATGCGCTGTTGCGGTGAGTGTGAGTTCATTTGTCGGATATTAGAGCGAATATGGGCTTGATGGTGGTGGTTGTACTGTTGTTCTTCAGCTTCTTGCTTGTTTGGCACTGAGAAACCAGTTTGCAAGGTGCTTCATTATTCATGGCAAATCCATCATGGGATTCATTCCCAGAATCATTATTTATTTCTTGTTCCTATGCAAACCACTTCAGATTCGGCATGGATAATAGATTTCCTCTTTTTGCGCCGAACATTGGTTGGCAATTCGTTGAAAGAAATTCCGCCATTAATCAAGTCAAGAGACTTGTGTTCACCAACTAATCACATATTCTTCTGAGTCTCATGTGTACGAAGAACATGGCGACTGGACCTAGATTCAATTAGAGTCGAACCATCGTACACCTTCATCGAAATAGCAGAGGCCAAAGCAGCAAAAAAAATCCCCTCTTTGCCTCCCCGAATTTGAACGAGCTCACGTGTCAACCCGAGCTGATCATTGAGACGGTTCAATGCACAAATGAAGTTGGGAGATGCGGGATTTTTTTCCTCCTCGAGGTTCGTTTCAGTTTCGTGATGAAGGAGAGGGAGGAAGACGACGACAACGACGTTGGAGGTTAGTTATCTTCAGTTGCAACGAGAAGTCTGTTTCTGTCTCTTTCTGGCAGCTTGGGGTCTATCTATCTTTTTAAGACTACCCTCTGAAAAGTTTTTGTGCCCTCTATGACGATTTTTTTTTGAGCCAGGATGTCTATTTCCTTTGGAACTCTAATCTTGTTTGACTTCAAAAAACTGCATTTTTTTTATCCAGAAATGTTTCGAAGGAGTGGACCCTAGGAAATCATAGACTTGCGCAGATATTTTAAACGGGGTTGTGAGGTTCAAATCCCCAACTGGCCTTGAAATCTTGTTTCATCAAATCTGAATTTTCAAATCAATGTCTTTTTGTTGATTTCAAGGAATGTTCCCATGTGCAGTTTTTTGCATTGGACT
>NC_081447.1:1844032-1844139 GCF_007210705.1 Tigriopus californicus
GTTTTTTGCATTGGACTATCTCAAGTATCTGATTGCATCTCATTCCTTGATTAATCTAACCAACGGCTCCAAATTGAAGTATGACAAAAGCTTGGTCTCAGAGAACC
>NC_081447.1:1844172-1849458 GCF_007210705.1 Tigriopus californicus
GCTCTAGGTGAACCCTGTGCAAATCTGTGGCCTGGGAAAAAATGGGTCTCGAGATCAAACTTGTCATAGATCTCGGCCCAGAAGAGAGATAATATTCCTCTGTAAATGTGTTTTCTTGGAAATGCAAAATGAAATAAATCTTTTCCTATGGCCCTCAAAATGAATCTCTATCGGCACGAATAGGAAGGAGATGAGATTATTGCCGTCCTCAAAGAGCACAGAATATTTCACGGCCCTTCTTCGCAAAATGGTCCGGAAAAAAGCATTTATGAGGACCATAAATTGGCACATGCATCTCAAAGTCTGCAAGGCATTCTGTTGCACAAAAATGATTTGCGATGAATCCGATCCAAAACTCGAACCACTTTTTCCGCCCTCACGGACCATGACTCCATTGAGACAATCGCGACGCACTCGGAGTAGCTTAATATTGGATACAGATTTTCGGATTTGTCACCGATCAATGACATTTCGCTATCAGCATGGATAAGACGTAAGGTCGGTTTCCACATCCTGAGACGGTGGTGCATTTTTGCGCCAAAATCAAGCAAGAGACGTGATTGATTTCTGATATTGGATGTGTGCAGCCATTGTGAAGAAGCACCGTCTGCACACGATTTGCATTTCGACTCCAACAAGCTCGTCGAAATTCATTGTTTAGGGTTATTATTCAGGCCCTTGGACCGCCTTTTAAGGCGTGGCTGTGACATAACTTTGACATTGGTCGTCAATTCTCGACTTCGCGGCGCAGAGCGTGAATGCAAAACCGATCGTTTATACAATACGAAACGAGGGGAGAGAGAGAGAGAGGGAGATGCTGCTTTTGGCCATAAAAAACGACTTCACTTGCTCTTAGCGGAAAAAAAACACATATACATTGCGGTTGGTGTGGGAAACACTTGCGTCCAATCTGTGCGTCTTGTTTCGTTATTTCCACAAATGCATCACTAATGATGCATTTATCAATACGCCCAGTAAGGTCACATGTAACATTCGGCACGCCAGCAATCCTACATGTCAACTGTCAATCACAGAGCAGGAAAGCAAAGAGGGTGAAAGGAAAAAAGGGGGACCTCCTTAAGTCAGTTTAAGCAGCAGCTTCTAGTTGCAGCCTTGTCGTGTTTGCCTTGAAGGGTGCTGGGGTTCTACACATGGAATGAGGATCAATAATAATTAACGCTCAACGAGATGCATTTTTTGCTCAAAAGGAAAAGTTTCGATAACGGCTTGAGCTTGGGTACACGAGAAGTATCAGTGTGGAAGTATCTATTAATATTGCATATTGCAAATCTGAATCAATTCTCCATTAGGTCTAAAATTGACAGGGCAACATTTATGAGAGACCAGCCAGAGTTTTAGTGAGAGACACTTGATGGATACACATTTGAGAGAAAATGCAAACGCCGTTTAAGGGTATCCTTCACAAAAAGGTTTACCTGTCAGTCAGTTAGCAAGAAAAAGAAAGGAAGCAAAAATGTACGAACTTGAATTGAAATTAGGATGATTCAGAGCCGAGAACTTTTTTTACTTCATCAATATTTGACCTTTAGCCTAAAGATGTACCGACTGAAAGTGCATCATTCTCGAAAAAGTGCCAAAGAATGTTGCCATTTTTGTCTCGATCCATTTTCATTCTCACAATTCCCCTTTCAAGCAAACCATTAACCTTAATTGGTTGTTATTATCCATTGGTATAACTTATTTGATATGAAGTGTTCCAATATTATTAATTTTCTTTCAAAGCTCTTTTTATGCCTCTGTTCATTCCTTTTTCTAGACTTTTTCCATAATTCCCTACTCAAAAAATCCCCTCATAAGTTGACGACCCACAGAAGATTGCCAAGAGCGTCATTTTTGCATTCCATTCCAAAGCTCTTTTCGGTGAATCAAGTAACTGCATTTCACCACCGTTCCAAGGGTGCCCATTTTCATAGCTCACATCCCAACCATGATATTACTAAACCTCCAACCTGAAATTATCAAGATTTGTGCAGCTACATGCGATAAGAAGGTGCATATGGTGGTCACCCTTGCGTACCCGTGGCATAATACCCTGAGGGCCCGCCATTTTCCCTAAATTTGGTAGGTTTGTTTGCGGACTAATGTTCGTATGCACTTTTCGAGACAAGACAGAGAGCATTAGACCCAGATGGGATCCGATGAGTGAGTGTGGGTCGGTCGGTTTGGGTGTGAATTGCACTCATCGAGGATTGGGTTCACCATTAGATCCTCAGATAGCCATCCTTCTTGGGTCTTTCTCGAGGGCATCAGTGGCTCTTGAGGATTTTCCTTGGCGAACAATGGCCTAACATCCCAGACAAGGCCCGAATAAAAGTGTCTTGGATATGTGCGTGTGTGGTTTTATGGCACTTGTGATTGTTCCAGACTTGTTTCCTTGACGGGAGAAAATCTCGAGAGCTCTTTGGTCTTGGCTGGCCCAACGTTCTTCGCGTGATTGAATGAATGACTCTATTTTCGCTCTAATGTGCCTTCTCCAGTTATTGTTCTTTTCCTCCTCGTTCTCCATCACCTCCACAACCACCTTCTTTGCTTGCACTAACTCTCCTCTTGGTCTTCCTTGGCTGTGGAGGCTTTCATCTGTCAGTGATACGATCGACCTGAGCCAATATTTGAAATGCTTGGTTCTTTAATCCAAATATCCTTCTCCACTTTCTCTCGCCAAAATCCTGAAAGGAGATCGAGAGTTGAGAGCAAAAGGGAGTAGCAGTCAGTCGAAGTGTACTGTCGGCTGGGAATGGTCCAAGGGCAATGATACCCCAAGAAAGGGGAGGATCGCCAATGAGGTTCGACTGAATCGACTTTCTGTTCCTCTGGTTTGTCTTCTCCTTATCTCTGAGCCAATGCTCACAGGACTTGGTTCCAACCCTTTTGTTCTCTTGGCAACGACACAATTCATCGTTCCATTGGATCAAGGAAGGGAATGATCACCATCATCGTCTTCATATCAATCCCCTGTACAGTTCAACTTTGGCCCCTCCGGAGTTGATGCTATGCTGGTTCCAGTCAAGGCAGACAGGCAGACACAAACGATCAAGACTACGTTCCATTTCATTTCAACCGACCTCATTTCCATAACTAGACTCTAGCTTCTTGATCTAACTTGTCATTTTGGGGTGATCAGTGATTGGTAATGGTTAGTTAGTTCATGGTTCAACAATGCATAGAAATGGACCATCCTGACGACACATTGCCAAGTGCGACCTGGTTTGATGTGAACGCTTACAGATCGAATTTCAACTGGCGTGCATTAACACAAAATTCTCAATGTTAGTCATGTTGCACACTCATCCAAACTGTCGGTCGATTTTGAATTGTGCCCAACGAATTTTACGACGGCATATTCATGAAATGGAAGACACAAAAAGGACACTTGATGAAATTGGAGCCTTCGCAAATGTTAATAAGTGAGTGCATATTGCAAGATGTATGTTGAACTTGAGCAAAATGAAAGCATATTGAACAAAAGACAGTCACGACTCTTTCAGCATTTCACTTGTATGCAATCAATCTCTTATTTCATTGCGACGACAGAAACTCCGACCAATTTTTCTCCGACTTCATTGAAGATCGAAGTACACTTGTTTTGAAACAACTCTATTTGCAGAATTCTCGGCAAGCTTCCGATTGCCCTTCTCTTTTTTGAGTGTGTCTGGGCTCGCTCTTCATTGTGGAGAGGAAAAGTGATCCAAGATCGAGAAGATTGCTGACTGTTGGGCACGACGTCAAACTTATTTTATGTCATTTTGTGTCGTGTCGATCTAGTTTTAGTGCCAATATAACTTCAAACTACCTCGCTGACTGGGGGTTCGATCCTCGTTTTTCAAAGATAAAATGCGGACCTCTGCAAACGGAGGAGCTGTCAAAGGGGAAGCGGGACAATTTTGTCTTGCAGTATTTCAGTATGCAGTATTCGTTGTGTAGACTATTCAGGACCTCGGACTCGATTTGGCATTTAATGGGATTCGTTGAAGGGCTGCTTTTTATTTGCCGAGGCCCAGGGTTCAAGAAGATATTGATGAAACATCTAGACGTCTGCTAGCTGTGTTCTATTGCATAAGACTGACTACTAAAAGAGATCAGCTCACAAAAAGTTCCTCTCCAAGTGGAATGATGGTGGATCGAGACACGAAATCGAGAAGAGACCAAGAGGATCCAGATCAGACTAGACCAGACGACGCCGATGGGACCAAAAGGAGAGTATGGCCGAGGCCAACCACCAAGGGGGTGGCTAGTTGGTTGGATGGGTAAGAGGAAGGGGGGGGGGGGGGAGGGGGGGCGGAGGATTTCATGATACTCACTTGGCTCTTTTGGTCGTATCTGGTTCAATGAATGAGGGGAGTGATCCTGATCCCTATTCCGTGAGGCCATTCTCCCTCTCTTTCTGGCTGTCGTTGACTCCATCCACGTGAGAGTGTCTCGCTCTCCTTCTCATTCAAGAGCTGAACCAGCTGCTCGTCTCTATTGTTCCACAACCTGATCTGATTTGTACGTGTGCTCTAGATATGTATACACTAGTATACTGTGTGTGCATTGTGTGTGGAGTATTCATGCGACAGTTCCATCCAGTTGTTCTCAAAATTAGAATTGTTGGTGGATTTTTTTTTTGAAACGCCATTGCCCTCTCCAAGTTCTTTTCTCCTCTCTCTCTTCTCTCTGCTCGCTCTTTTTTCGAGTTCCAGTCATCAGAAGCAGAGAGAAAGACACTCGAGGATATCAAATATCAAGACATCTTCGTTAGTTCTGAGAATGCAGAATGTTAACGCCTGGCTTGCAACAATCGGCTCAATCACTTTTGCTTCCACCCAATACAAATGCAGGGTGCGGTGCCAAAACTGTGGCATTCTCAAGAGGAAAAAACAGCCAAGGGCACGGAGTCGACACCTGATTTGCCGGCTAAAAAACAGGCAGAACACTTGCAACATGTTAAAGACGATTTATTTTTCGTTAATTATCATTAGAACACAAGTGTATATTGACATGGTGGTAAATTTTGGGCTCAACCCATAACATGCGTTGTTCACAACCGGGTCAGTATTGTTGTTGGAAGATGTCCCCATGAATAATGCTCACTGTAGGGAACAGATTAGCTTCCAGTCGTCCATTTGTCAATCCCAGAGCCACCAAATCTTGAACAGTTTTTGCACCTCTCCCTGTAGCAAAGAGATAACTGCCGACTCTTAAAATCTACAGAACTGTGCTGAAACAGCAAATTACTCCTTCTTCTTGCTCTTCTTCGACGAGGTCGTCGTCGTCGACGCTTTGGTC
>NC_081447.1:1849494-1852517 GCF_007210705.1 Tigriopus californicus
AACTGCCGACTCTTAAAATCTACAGAACTGTGCTGAAACAGCAAATTACTCCTTCTTCTTGCTCTTCTTCGACGAGGTCGTCGTCGTCGACGCTTTGGTCTTTGGCTCTGTCTTCGAATGGTTATGCCCTACCAATTTGCCAGAAGATTTGCTGCCTTTTCCCCTCCTCGACCGAGTTCAGTTTGGTGGATCCTCCTTCAAGAATAAAAAAGATGGGCCGCTTAAACGTGTCTGAAATGTTATTGTCATTCCCCGAGAGTTGCCTTAACTGACACCAGATTGACAATCCCTAAGCAAAACCCAGTTTTTCGACGCTCGATCGTCCAATGATGATCATGGTAATAATGGAGGTGATGGTGGTATTGGTGGCGATGATCTCTGGCTTTTTTCAGAATTACAGACTTGAGCCATGACAGTTTTCGTCCGCTTTTTGACGACACCTTCTGAAGCTCACTCCAGACACTTTGAATGGAGTTGACGTGGGTGGGTGAATACATCAAGGAATACACTAGTATATGGTAGACTAGACTGTCGTTGGTTGTGGTCTCTTCATTTGCATACTCCACATGGCTCACGTGGCTCAGAGGAGTTGATTAATGCGTCATGATTTAAGACCAGGGTTTAGTTCAGCCATCCCCCATCAAGGCTTGCTATTGTCTTGTAGTGGTGGCACCTTTGTGAGAGCTCTCTAAATAAAGAAATACTCGTTGGTTTGTTCCACTTCAACACAGAGGGTTTGGGTTAGGAGGAAGTTTCACAGCCACGGACACGATTCCACATTAGGTTTGCTTTGAGACATGAATAGTTCTTAATTGCCATGGGTTGTCTCTTTTTAATAGGGCTCTGCTGGATGGGTGAGTCGCTCTGTTCATTCAGTAACGGAAAGCCACTCGGTATTCATGTGTAAAATAGCATTTCTCCCTCCTCCACCCTTCCTTCCTATTCCTCAATGACAAGGGGCTTTCTAGGATTTTCCAAGAAATGATGAGAGTGAGGAGTGCTCTGGTGTGTTTGTCGAGTGATGATGATGACGGTGGTGGTGCTGATGGTGGTGGCGGTGGGCCTTGGTGGTTGTGTCTTCATTTAGGACGTACCATGAACAACAACGCCTTTTGTTTCCCTTCGCTGTCAAACTGAATTGCAAAATAGCCCCCACCACCACCAATACTAGCAGCACAACAACCGGTGCCAACCAACCAACCAACGTGCCTTTTCATTTAGGGTTCTCTTGTTTCGAATGCAATGGCGATGAACAATCAAGGTTTCCGTTTCAGGTATGTTTCCACTCGCGATAACAACAGGACCGACTGAATTGATCAAAGCTGTTATCTAGTGGTCAATGACACAATTCGAACTTATTCCACGAACTATTACATGGATGAGGGCCCCAATTTCTGCACACACATCATGGATGATGGTCAACTAGTTTTCGTCCTCAGAGCTCCATGAACGATCCTGACCGAGAACATTGCGATTTCTCGGGTTCACACATCAAATGCACCACTCACTACTCACTTCTTTGATAATGCCCTCAAGTCGAGGGGGGGGGGTCATACAAAATATGGGATTTCTTTCTTCGCCAGTGTGCAGTTCGAGCCAGGAGAATCACGATCCTCTCGCTTGGACTCGAGGCATGCTCTAAAAATCTGAGATATTTCTTTATGATGCTATTCAGCATTTTCTTCACATTACGGCTCTCTAATGGCGAACCAGATCGAAAATGCACACATTTTCCAAGGAAAAACAGGCTTTGATACCAATGATGGTAGTTCATTTTTTAAGTCGAGCCCTGGGTTTTGATAGCATGGCCCAAAAGGGCAACAACCATCAAGAAACGGCCGAGAACGTAAGTGGAGCAAGCACAGACTTTCCCTCTTTGCCGTCAGAGGCGCTCCAGGAGATAACTCTGAGTAACTTTATTAGCTCGCTAGTAAGCTTAAGATAGCTAGTAATCAGTCGTTGCTTGGAACTGGTCAGCATTATCGTGGTCGTGGTGACTTCAAAAGTCCAGCCTTAGTTGCTAGTGCATGCACCTAGTTGATAGCGTTAATGAAGTAACATGTGTGCATTTCATTCGGAAACTCGACCCCGCCAGCTTCGAGCTCCAAGCACTAACTTCGGTGTCATTCGTTGAATGCACACACTACATCCAGTTTGCAATGAGTGTAAGACAGTCTTCTTTGAGCCAGAGATCACTGCAAACCTGCCTGGCATTTTTTCACAATGATAAGGCCACAGCGCTCTCAGGGATGCGAAATAACTACTCCGAACTCGGCAACAGCATGCTCTCTGCCCGTGACAATCTGTTTGGTGGCTTTGAAAGCTGCTTTCTCGTCGAAATGGATGTCGGGGATGTCGACCTCAATTCTAAACGGCGGCCCGAGTAAACTGATTAAGTGGCAACACTGCCACCGAAATGATCCCCAAGTTGTGTACGCAGGACCTGCGGGAGAGCTCCATTTGTTGAGTTCGCCGAATGTGCTGACTTTTCACAATTTAGATAAACGTGGATTCATTTCCCGTTGGCTTCCTTCTGAACGATTCAGGGAGGGCAAAACGACGAGCCACGGGGAGAGATGTGTTGAGCAAATGCTTTGAAAATGATCCAATTTTCCTCTTCTGTTGGCAAATTCTCCACATTTCGTGGCGTTTAAACCAATGACTGGCTTCTTCCTTCAGGCTGACACCAAACCAGTTCGGCAGTTTTTTCTTTCGTTTTTCATACGAAAAGTCACGTTGCGATGGTTAAAAATGCGAATGAGCTAGAAGGATGGAATGATTTGCTAAGTGGTTGTTTATTAAAAAAGTAACATCACATGTGCAGTTGTGTGAACAGCAAGCATGAAGCTATCCTATCCGTAATGAGAGTTTGCATGTGCTACAATATTCTTGGAAGTTGCCTAAGAGATGTTAGTTCAGGTGTATTTCTAAGAAAGCAATAACTAGTAATAATGGCCCAAGGGGTTTCTTCACTAGGGAAACCGTACATAGAATTAGTCACCAGCTTCTTGGAGGGACTGAAA
>NC_081447.1:1852547-1861987 GCF_007210705.1 Tigriopus californicus
AGAATTAGTCACCAGCTTCTTGGAGGGACTGAAAAGAAAAGTCGGACAGGAAGTTGATCAATAATCATGTTAACATGTGATATGAGTTGCGTACATTTGAAAGACATTTTCATTGTCATGTCCCCGATCGTTGCCACGAGTTGGTGCAATAATCATCACGGCGATAAAAAGTTAATTTCATGGTGTAAAAGAAGTGAAAAGGGAATGAATATTTCATTGTCTTATCATTTATCACAATTACCTCAAAATATTGATGCATGAAGACGTTTTTCTGCGACGACAAAAAATTGAAGGACAATCGGTGATATGGTGTTTCTCAACATACACCAGATAAATCGCAATTTAGCCTTTTAGCATGACTGCAATATGGCCTTCAAGTGAATTTGAACCAAAAAATGAAGTGAAGTAGTCCACCTGGAACTCTAGGTTTGTAAAACTATATTTGCAAGCTAATCAAACCGTGCAACAATCATGATAGAAATCCGAAATGCTTGATAAATGTTCGATTAAAACCCCCGTAACTTACCTCCTTTGCTAATTCCATTAGACACATTTTGTTAGTAACATTTTTGTTCCGTCTTTTGACATAGATCTTGCTTCTGTCAACTTGGTTCGTTACTCCCTGAAAATCTAAATAATCAAACACCTAATCAACATATCTGGAAGAGAACAAATACGAAAAATTATGAACACCATACGGCGTAATTATCATTCGGAACAATAGCTTTAGACATATTTTGATCTCCTTGAATTATATGGCATCTCTTGGCAGCCACATGTGTCACTTTTGGCGTGATTAGTATAGTAAACTTATGGCAAATCATAACAAATAGCATATTGTGCTCTTCAGGTGTTTCAAAATCGTAAAACAGAACATATTCATATCCTTGGTGAAACGAAGAGACAAATGTTTTCAAAAAAACTATGCGCTGTTAGAGCCATGTGCGATAACAAGTACAAACAAGGCAAACAGCAACATAAAATAGCAATTGGGGGCCCTTAAAAGTTATTCGGAACCTTGGAAATATTCAAACTTGCTTAGTTTTTCGCTCCTAAGATGTATTTGGAAAGTGCCTCATTAAAACCCCAACAAAGGTTTTCATGAAAGGTTGCGCATGATTTGTGTGTTGCTTTTAAGCCCTATTTTGTGAATGCTACACCTTGAGCCCATTCGTAATGCAATGTGAGTAAGAAATGTTCTGGCCATGTATTTGGCAAACCCTGAGGCTTTTAAGTTTTGTCTATTTTTACGATGTGGATATGTTCAGCCAGTTTGAAAACTAAAGGAGGATATCATTTCTAGACGTCTGGATGCATTTCACCAAAATCTTGCAATCCTGAGGCTATGATGTAGAATTAGCTGATATGATATGACTAAGACCGTCAAATATAGCGGCCACAGCTTGCAATTTTATGTTCCCAAAACTGTGGCTTTTTTCGTCACAGGCCGAGGTAAATAAGGTTTGCTCATAGCATGAGGTTTGCTAATGAACAATCTTTTATTGCCCTTTCAAGATCGGCGAAATAGAGAGTATCTCTATTCCAAGCTTGTAAGTCGTAAGATCACAACAAATCTCTTCATCCATTTCAATGCTAGCTCAAGCAAGACGAGGATGAGAGTTTGCATTCACATTCCGCTCTTCATCTCATTGGCCGATGATTGATTCTCGATCATGCACTCTTTTTGTTTATGCACTACCATAACAATAAGAACTAATAGGTAAACAAACTATTAGAGTGTTTCCCTCCATTAAATGTATCAATGGATTTTGTGTGACTTCCCTGAAAACAAAAGATAATTAATTGCATATCAAGGACAAAAGCACAAGCCACCAACCGTTCCTCAACCAACTCATATGCCTTCAAAACCTCATCAGTATATTCGAAAAGCACCTTGGCATTACGAGTACGGAAAATCCATGCCACTAAAATGTGAACTCCCATTGACATGAGCGCCCTTGACTTAACTGAGAACATCATCTAACAATCATTGCCCACCACCCAGTTACGTAAGATCTAATGCAATAGTTCCCCAATGTACACACACTCACACATGCACATGCAGTATTAAAACGTGCAGCTGATGATTGTTGGCTAAGGCTCGAACTTCTCGATGTGGGTATGACGCATGCAGATTTTTTCGAGAAATCCTGCTGCGAAAACTTGGCTAAAAGTGTCGCCACTTTGTCTGGGACACATCACTGTTGCCAACTTCTTTGCTCGTCAGCCGAGCTTGGCTTATGACAAGGCAGTATGCACAAGCATCTAAAGATTACAAACATCGAGCGAGTCAGCGAGTCAGAATTGAGTTGCTTGAAACATGAAACTGGGGCCTTTTTTTTCTCTTGATGTGCAATATCTTTTGAATGTGCTATTAACATGAGCAGTCATGTGCGACCGAGCACTAATAATCATCTTCGTTAGACGAACTAAAGCAATAAAACATCGGCCGATTGGGCTCATATTTTGTTGTGACTGAAAGCAGTTAAGCGACACTTCGGGCCATTTGAGATGGTGCTTGTGACTTGGGATTTGATTTGTGCACAATATTAATTGTAAGTGGACGCGGTGCGCTGCACCAGTCCCATTTAGGCATTTTTTTGCCAAGATATTGAAGGCAATTGACAATTAATACATGAACGAATCATTAGCAGACACGCCAAGAGGTGGAATCTAAAAGAGGAAAAAAGAAAGTACTAAAAAGCCTTAGTTAAACCTGAAATGTGAGAAAATACAAATATGCTGATTTAAAAATATGTTAACTAGCAATTACCTGTATTGTATGTTATTCAATTCCCTTTGGTTTCATTCAATGGTAAATGCACACAATCACAACTTCATATTTGGGAAAGAAATGATTGTGAAAAGATTCGTCTGTCATTTTTATTTGGAGATAAATATTTGGACCAAATAAAAAGCTCCAATTTGTATTGAGGCGGAAAAATTAAGCACTCTAATCAACTGTAAAATCATTATGCAAGGAGTGAAACATAAGAGAGGAGCTCACATTGCCCGATTCCGTTCACTTGTTCAATAGCTTAACTAATAGTTCTTTTCCCAATGTTACGTTTCGCCTTTTTCAGGAAATGCGTGCGTTTTCATAAGCCAACATAAAGTTGCCCAATCTTTGGAACCTTTTTATCACAACTAATCTATACGTGGCATAGCTTTTTGGGGATGTTGTGCAAACCCCTATTAGCAGCAATTTGTAGCAAGAGGTTACGTCCTCAAGAGAAGCTCACTTCGTAGGGATCGAGTAAAGTTACACGTTTATAACCAACAACATGAAAGCACCTTGCATTACGTTTTAAGAAACAAAAATAGTGCGGTAAGCAAACAGTTTTTTGTCTTCACAATGCATAGTTGAGGTGTTAACTACGTTAGGGAATGCACTGGTGCCAAAACAGGTTCGTCGGGATATTTATTTTAGAGCATATTCTTGTATGTAAACCGGTACTAAGAGTAGGTTAAAGAGGTTCTCTGAGCGCCTGTATTAATGTGAATAGGAATGGTTTTGTTTTTTTTTGATAATGTTTATAGTGAAAATTACGATTTATCTTGATTTGCTGATAAACGTCTCTGTTCGTAAAGATTACATCAACATGCAATAATAATACGCAAGAAGAGGTTCATAACGAGACTAATCCTGTCCCATTTGTTCTCGTCTCGTTACTGCAGATCGGCCAGATCATTCACAATGCTAATCGACTTTGGCATGGATCAATTAATCACCCTTTTGATTTATGAACAGGACCATAGACTTGGAACTAACGTAAAGACGAAACTGGTCAGTTGTCACTGTGGTTGAATGATGTGTCCTATAAATTGGTTCATGTATCCACGTTCAGGGGGGGGGTTTTAATCAACCTGTTTATTGCCAATTTCTTACGACGAAAGTGTTGTTAGGATTCAGTCTGAAACACGTCGTCAACCGATATGAGCCCAACTAATTTCGCACTGCTTTACTCGAGTCATTTTGTGGTTTCCTAATATTTTCCCTTCAATTCACTTTTGCGCCATTAGTGGTGACTAAGTGTCATTTCTCTTACAAACAAAGAGAATAGCTGAAATGGTGCACACAGCCAATACTGACGGACTCGAAACTAAAGACCTAAGTAAGCCGTAGAAATTCCTGTGGGGAACAAACAAAGCTAATAAACCTGACGGACTTGTGCCCGAACTTGGTTCACACACTTCATTTAAAAATACATTCAGGCGTTAATCCATCCAAGAAATGCGAAAGGCTCTGCAGATCTGTCTGTCTTCCTTTCCGTGCAAAAGAATGAAACCGGCTCAGACATCTCGATTCTGACTTCTAAAAATTGGTGATAAATCAAAGGCTCTCTTTTTCCTCTCTCTTTCTCTCTCTCTCTCTCTCTTTTTTATCCTACTTCAGCATAGATCATTTACTGTAATTCTAAGAAAGAGCCATGATTTACGTCGGTTTCTTGGTAAAACACCACACGCCCGTGATTCTGGTAAAAAATATTTTTATTGAAAAAGAACAACCACCCTTTAGAATGTTTTACTTAGTTGACATGCCTTCGGTGAACATTTTAGCCATGGATTTTTGTACATATTTTGCTTTAGGTCTCCAATTCCAAATTTATTCATAATTCTGAACCATCGTTTATACAGTGTTGACCTTTTCTAGTCCAATCAAGTAATATTACAATCTATATTACTTTCAAAACAATCCTCAGAGAAAAAAGAACCGATTCTTCCAATAAAGAGTGCTTTTTTAAGTTTTTTTTTTGTTTCCAAAGACATTTTGATTTATCAAAGTTAGTCTTAATGCCACATCGAACCCGAAAAGTCGCGCCTTCAGGGAAATATCTTTTGCCTTTGAGATTATTATGCGAATGATTTATCGTGTGGGGTGCTGGAGCTAGTTTTTAGTTGATTCCGAATCGCACCTGACAAGACTGACACTCTGAGGAGAGGGGATCCACCATGAAAAGTACCTCGTTTTCTCTGTTTCTCGCCTTGGCGTTGCGTGCAAATTTGCAATTTCACCGACTGAGCTGCAAAAAAAGCTCTTTCTCTCTCTCTCTCTAGTTCAATCCGCCTGTGAACGCTCGTACCTGGTCCGGAACTGGTAGAGAAGAAATGGTGAAAATTATGATTCGCAGAAATATGTGCAATGACCTCGGTCGAGAAAAATCCCGTGAATTGAACAAATCTTCATGGGGTCTGACTGAGGAGCCCAAGGTACTTGCTTCGGATTTGAACACATACACACAGCACACAGTGAGAAGGACGAGCGAGCGAGAAAAAAAAATCCCCGAATGAGGCCTTTCCTCTGATTGTTTTCGCTCGAGTTAGGGGCCTCTGAAGAAAGCTGTGAGAGTCTTCTCCGACGGCCTTGAGGCCTTCGAAGTGGAAGTGCAATTATTCCTGGAATGGATTTCAACTATTGATTAACTAGGCCCAGTTCGATAATATTGACGGCGAGTGTTTGCATTAGAGGCCTCTAGCTGGGACCTGCAATCATATAATGAGTCGTCTTTCTGGGATCACGCTATCCATTTGGCACGGTCAATTGCACCACTTGTAACCCAACTTGGTGCAACATTTTTTCTCCGGCATTTCATTTGAGGCTTTAGATCTTGATTCTGATCCCCAAGAGGTCCCTTGGCTTCATTCTCACCTCGATTCACTGACGTTTTCGTGCGGAGCTCAATGGACGAAAAACAAAGCCACCAAATATTACGTCAAGTTTCGAATGTTCAATTGAATAGGGAGACAGTCATCTCAAAATACACCTGTTACTTAGAGACAAATCTGACGCGATCTTTGTCTGCTCTAGCTTTTTGAAGGCCACGTACGTACTGTATGTAGTTATGGTGTGCGAGTTTATGTAAAACAATGGAAGGTCAATGACATCAAAAGGCTTTTAGCCTGGATTAGAGTTGACCCCATTAGAAAGCTGTTGTAGGTCTTAGTGCGTGTTAAATCCCCTCTCGATTGCTTTCATGTTTGTGTCTTGAAACAGACAAATGCTTTTACGCTCTTCCAACAGACCAATGAGTCCTTCATAATTAACTCCATAATAATAGAGAACATGTCGACATACCCCGATTTAATGGTCGTCGTTCTCTTTTGTTAGTCCCTTCGGTCTTTGCCATCAAATGGCCTCCATGTGATATACAATTTGGGTGGTTGTCGTTATTCCCATTGGACTCTTGATTCGTTCTTCTCGTGAACGGCATCACAGCAAGAGATACTGTAGATTTGAAAGGTTCTATAGAAATCGGAGACACAAGCGTAAACTGACCCATTCGGTATAGAACAGATGAAAGTGTTGTTTTGGAGACAGGTTACAATCTAGCATGCGATCTCAGTTGTTGTTGATCAGTGCGCATGTACTAAATCTAGTCGAAGGTCCAACAAAACAATTAGTTGATCTTAGGTGCAAATCCCAGACTGAGTGGACACAAAAATTTCAGAGACAGGAGCAGGTTGCAAATGGAAAAGTGCTAGGGGTTTTATGTTTCCTCTTCGTTCTCCTCTATCAATGAATGAGTGAGTGAGTGAGTGGATGGAGCTGTCCAAATAGGGTTGTGTGTCGTTTTTGGCCAATGGCACGGAATAATGATGGCTTCTTCCCCCTTTGTTTTTTCCAGACAAAGAAACACCCTCCCAACCATATCAAACGTCCCATGAACGCCTTCATGGTCTGGTCGCAGTTGGAGCGAAGAAAAATTGTGGAGGTCAATCCGGATAAGCACAATGCAGAAATTTCCAAAGAGCTCGGTCGAAGAGACTGAGTGGTTGTAGTAAAAGTACTTTCGACAAACTGGAGAATCCAGTTTTTCTGGTCCAGCAACAGAGGCTCCATCTTGTCAAACTGGAGTGACTTCAAGTCCGTGGATATCAACCATTGTGATGGTCTTAGGGTATTATGGCATATCCATCCCCTAGGACTGTGGGGTTTGAATATTCAACACCAATATTGGAGCGAGAGGGAGGAAATTGTTTTTCATTTGTTTCTAGTATTTGTAATCGCTTGAGAATGACTCGTCGGAATTTGTTTCAAATGCCAACTTCAAAATGGCATGTTTTGTTATCTTGAGCCATCTTGCGCATTTAGACGGGACTTTTTTTTGAAGCAGCGCATTGAATGGGTTGCTCGAGCTTAAAAATGGAATTCATTAAATCAAACTAACAATCGAAAATCAGACTTGCCACCGAAATTTTGTCGGTCTAAACCATTAATGGACCAAAAAGTTCTCAACCGAAATCGAAGAAAAACACAAGTCATGATAATACTTTTATAAATGCATTCATGTTCGTTTCACTTTACTTCAGAAGAGTTGCTTCTGCGAACAAAAATCCATTTCAAATCCATTGTGAACAAACATCCTACGATTTTCTCAACGAAGCAATCAGGATTTTGACATTGCTCTTATCAGCTTGCATGCATAAGGAAAAGGATAATGTTCAAATTTAAGTTGCTTTGAGAGTTTTTGAATAGGAATATTAGAACCAGTGATGACGTCTCCAGAAAATCAAATCCGCCGGAATTTAAAGTCAATGGGTGATCGAATCAGCATTTGTTTAACCAAATTGGTTTATAGTCTGTATCACGTTTCACGAGACCACCACAATCTCCCGTGATTGCTTTGTAGCAGAATAGACATTAATGTTTTTGAATTTAATATCTGTTTTGTCCAACACATGCACTGTTTTTCATCAGCAAAACACTAATTTGCTCTGAAGCAAAGTTTTCATACATCATTCAGGGTTTATAGATCAAGATTGTTCTATCAATCCCTAATTCGGCATCCATTTTTTTCGAAAGTAAATGCTCCTAGCATATCTTGTATAATTGTATTATCTTATATTGCGTTGGAGTAGTACAAACATTCAGCATTAATCATTATATCATTCAGCCTTGAGAGCGTAACAGGTTACAACTGACTCGCTTCATAAAATTCCTTTAGATTTATCAATCAACAAACATGAACCCCAGGAATATGGACGGGGATGCTAGGGTCTAGAATAAACCATTTAGAAGCGAGAGGACGCATTGCACTTTCTTCCAAGTGAGACTGATCCTATGTGATTGTCATTGCGTATTTCAAATTTCTGCGTAGTCGAATTAAGTGGTCAAAAGTTATGCCGTCTCAATACACAAAATACAGAAAAGATAACACAAAGGTTAAAGTGCCTTTTTGGTTTTAATGGAAATATTCAAACACAGCTTGGCAATTTTCTAGCCCAAAAACATCAGGAACAACTTTGGCTGTTTTGTTTTATGGATTTCTAGCTCAGATTAAAAAAATTACACATTGAGAACATCTTAAAAATATAATCTAGAAAAGCTTCATTGATAAAATTTCGAGATACACTTAGATAGTACTTGAATCCAAATTAGCGTAAGATCTATTTAACAAATATTGTTTAATGGAAGGGAACTCATGACCCTGTTTTCCATCATTTTCCATCAAACAGATCTCTTAAAATTATAATTTTACGAATGCTTTTAGGGATATAACTTTTAAACTGAGGTAGAAATCCATAAAGCAATAACACGAAAGTTGCTCCTTAGGATTTTTCGCGATAGATAAGCTTCAATCACTGCTTACATTTTTTCCTAGAAGTTTTACAGGGCTTTTTAAGCACCGTGTTAGAGAATGGATGATTTCGCCCTTAATCAATAAAGGTCCAACAAATAACTGGTTTTGACGTTAAGCAACAAACCTAAAGATTTGAATGCTAGTAGTTAATCACGAACTTATGGTGAAGAAACACTAATTCTATGAAAAAACTAGTTTTGACAACCTCAGAAATTTACCTTTACGGCAAAGTCATTACAAGAGGATAGATAGGTCATTCATTCTCTGTGAAACGTTATGTAGTGAGTGGACTTTGAGAGGGCACAGGTTTTAATTGATTGAGGTAACATTCAAATAGGAAATTGGAGCGACCTGAGCCCATTTTTCTAAAATCAAAGGCATGAATCTTAGATCCAGAAAAGGTTGTACTATCCACAAGATTTGGATCTTTTCTCAATCCAAAATTCACCCATGGTTTGAAGAAATTGGACTCTGGGCCAGTCTCATTTGAACAAGAACGCAATGCTTTGACTCGATTACTCCGAAATGCCAATTCTCGACCAAAGCATCTCCGTCCATATTTCAGTGGTTCGTGCTTGAACATATGGCATTAAGTCTCGGAAAAACAAACTTTGCTCTTGCCAATATGACTTCGTTTTTTCAAGTCAAGTCAAACAAATACTACCACAACGAACGAACTCTGCGATCTTGAATGCATTTTGATCTCGAAGTTTTGTTTGGCCGAGCAATGATTGAATAATTGAAATGGTGCTCTGGAATAGGTAGGCATTCTTCGCGGTCCATAAAAACGCCTAGCGGATAATAAACTATCCTCCTGTTTGGACTTTAACTCCTATTACACATGCAATGGATATCTAG